>NC_064818.1:8207925-8258576 GCF_023721935.1 Panthera uncia
GTTTACTTATTTTTGAGAGACAGCGCTAGTGGGGAAGGGCCAGAAAGAAGGAGAGAAGAGATCCGAAGCAGGCTCCACACAGTGAGCAGAGCCGGACATGGGACTCGAACTCAGGAACCATGAGATCATGACCTGAGCCACAATCAGGAGTGTGCCACTCAACCCACTGAGCCACCCAGGGGCCCTGCAGCCTTTTTTCTTTAAAACTTCTATGTGCCACAAGAATATTATGATATTCTGCTTGTGTGTTGATGAGACAAAGGTTCAGAAACAGCTCTGAGCTTCATGATCGCCAGTGCACAACGAAAGAGGCAGATTTTCTAATTGCTTGGAGAGCTAGATGGTATCAGAGATGGGTACCTTGCAGGCCCCCGGCCCCCTGCTGGGGAGTTCCTTGCACATTAACAACCTGTGGGTTCTATCCAGGCTTCTCTTCAAACTTCCCCTCCTCCAGTGCTATTTCTAATTCACCTTGAGGGCAACCCAGGGACTTCCTTCTTTCCCATTCCTGGTAGACGTGGCCTGCCCTTGAACTTTGTATGGCTCAAGCAGCACCTGGGGGGGTGGGTTGGGGAGAGGAAGGGCTTGATCTCCTTCCCTCTTGGACCCCTCAGTGCTCCAAAGGTACCATCAGGGCTCACTCTCTCAGACTTATGAACGAATTGTGTTCAGAGGTAAAGTATCACTCAGATTTGCCTTCGAAAGAAATTAAGTCAACCTTCAAATTTCCATCCAGAACATGCTGTCCTCTGCCTGTGATTTTGGCTATCATGCTTGGATGCTTTGGGTGCTCTCGTGGATTTTTTTGAAGTGGGTGGCATTGACAGATTGGGACTTAGCTATTTTAAATTGGATTTAGCTATTAGATTGCCGTCAGGACTGCCTCCTTTGAGCCCCAGGACCAACCAGCCCATTCTTTGCCTTCTTTGGTTTTTCTGTCCTCTATTACTAAGCCTGTTAGAATAGTCTCCAAGGGCTGGTTGCGTAAAGCCCTGTGCAGCAAGACCCAGAGGCCGCGGCTTCCCCCTGCTTGGCCCAGACTCTCCCCTTCTTGCTCACAGCACTTTGAAAAATAGCCACTGTCTTGTCTGCTTTTCCGGCCCATCAGCTGCCCAGGACAGAAGTTTTTGTCCCATATACAAATGCAACCATCTCAGGAAAAGGAGTCAGTTAAAATCTCATCACTGTTCACTCAATGTCATATGGAGGGTGCTGGAAAAAAGTTAGCACATTATGGGCGACCAAAACCAGCATCACTTACTGGACCCGAATAGAATCAAACACTAATTAGTTTGGACTAAAGCAGCATCATTTCTCACACTGGCAAATGTGTGCCTTTGAACACTTCATTTGCACAAAATACACTGAACGGCTTGCTAGGTGAATAGATCTTTTTAGGGCACAGATTCTATCTTTTAGGATTTTTTCCCACAATGCCAAGCATTGTACCTTACACATAGTGTTCAAGATGTATTTGTGGATTCAGTGCTCGTTTTTAAAGCTCTAAATCAAGGCTTAAAAATAGAATTTTTTTTTTTTTTTCTAGAGCGCTGGTTGGTGTGGTTTAGGGTAACCTATGTACTGAGAGAGGTTTAACTGATTTCTGGCGGTATTAGGACTTTGGCCATACTATTTCTTGCGCTTCTCCAGTTGATTTTGAGTTCCTGTATATCATTTTTATGTTGGCAACATCTTTCTGACAGCGTTAGAGGATAGGATTCCTTTCTTCTCCAGCTACCCCAGAGATCAGATCACTTTCACCAGACTGCAACAATCAAGTCTGTGCATATTTAATCACAGTCTCGAAGTTATTCAGCACCAAGAGACTTTGGATACTGCCCCCACTCTCCACAAATACAACATGTAGTTGGCAAAATTTATTACCAATGACATCATCTTTTTCTATGTGACCTTTATGATTTTTTTCTTTCCCAAATTAGGGTAAGATGTTCTTTGCTCTAGCTAACCAAACCAAATATTGCCGAATATCAGAGATAAGAACTGTGTTACAACAGCCGTAACATGTAAGACTCATAGAGAGTAGAGTAATCCCAAAGATTAAAATGTAATTTACTCGTTGTAAAAATGAAGGCTTGGGGCACCTGGGTGGCTCATTCCGTTAAGCATCTGACTTCAGCTCAGGTCATGATCTCATGGTTCATGGTTCGAGCCCCCACATCGGGCTCTGTGCGGATGCCTCGGAACCTAGAGCCTGCTTTGGATTCTGTGTCTCCCTCTCTCTCTGCCCTTCCCCAATGCATGCTGTTTCTCTCTCAAAAAATGAGTAAACATTTAAAAAAATTCTTAAATGAAGGCTTCTTCTCAGAAAAGTCAGGACTAGTTAGAGTTGAATAGAAAGTCACAGCCAGGGGCACCTGGGTGGCTCAGTTGGTTAAGCGTCCGATTTCATTTTATGTCATGATCTCACAGTTTGTGGGTTCGAGCCTCGTGTCGGGCTCTGTGATGACAGCTCAGAGCCTGGAGCCTGCTTCGAATTCTGTGTCTCCCTCTCTCTCTGCCCCTCCCCGACTCATGCTGTCTCTGTCTTTCAAAAATGAATGAACATTAGAAAAAAAATTTTTAATAAAAAAATTTAAAAAAAGAAAGTCCTAGCCAAAGTGAGAGCAGAACCGTGAGTCAATTTCAAGGTCGTCCTACAGAAGGACTTTGGTGTTGGGGCTGCATTTATAGCGAAGTTTACAAAAACTGCAGAGAACATTACTTACCCACCCCAAAACAGTAGACGATGCTGCTGAAGAATATGGGAGATGTTAGATCCCCCAAGAGACTCCCTGACACCCTATTTCACACCGAGGCTGCTGCATATTTAGTTTTAAACACTTTATGTTTTGTTTTTATCCATCCACATAAGTGTGTGCTTCTACTGAGATTTTCAGAATGCTCATCAACCCCTTTAAATACATAAAGCATAGGGGTGCCTGGGTGGCTCAGTCAGTTAAGCGTCCGACTTCAGTTCAGGTCATGATCTCACAGCTCATGAGTTCAAGCCCCACGTCAGGCTCTATGCTGACAACTCAGAGTGTGGAGCCTGTTTCAAATTCTATTTCTCCCTCTGCCTGCCCCTCCTCTGCTCACGCTCTCTCATAAATGAATAAATATTAAAAAATAAAATATGTTAAGCATATAAAATCATCTCCATGAAAAGTCGTTAAGAATTAAGCCCTGTGAGGGGCGCCTGGGTGACTCAGTCGGTTAAGCGGCCGACTTCGGCTCAGGTCATGATCTCGCGGTCCATGAGTTCGAGCCCCACGTCGGGCTCTGTGCTGACAGCTCAGAGCCTGGAGCCTGTTTCAGATTCTGTGTTTCCCTCTCTCTGACCCTCCCCCGTTCATGCTCTGTCTCTCTCTGTCTCAAAAATAAATAAATGTTTAAAAAAATTTTTAAATAAATAAATAAATAAACATTAAAAAAAAGAATTAAGCCCTGTGAGAAGGTTTTAAAAATTGGAAGGCATGATGTCAAATGCAAAGTATTTTTCAGTGCTACTAAAACAAATTGGCAGAAAGAGTGTTAGTTGCTTAGTTTGGAATTGAACTCGAAATCTGTACCTAGCACGATATGATACTCAATAAATATCCTTGAATGAATTAGTGACATGCTTTTTCAAAATCAGAATAATTATTGGGGCCCCTGGGTGGCTCAATCGGTTAAGCGTCCGACTCTTGGTTTCAGTTCAGGTCATGATCTCGTGGTTTCATGAGTCTAAGCCCCACATCGGGCTCTACGCTGACAGTGTGGGGCCTGCTTGGGATTCTTTCTCCCTCTCTCTCTGCCCCTGCCCCATTCATGCTGTCTTTGTCACTCTCAAAATTATAAATCAATAAATCAGAATAATTATAATAATTATTGTCACCTAATGTTGCCTTTCAGGGAGGTCACAGTTTGAAAATATCTCCCTCTCTTAAAAACAAAATGAAAAAGGTTACAAATACAGTATATTTTAAATGTTCACATTTAACACATGAACATCTGTAATACAAATACAAAATAACCGTCATTATTTGGAGATAATGTCAATAGTCTAAATTGTGGTCCTTCATAAACGTGAGGTCTAGGTTAAAGCCTTCCCCACCTCCTCTTCCACATCTGAAGTCTGACCACTCTTTTACCCATTGGGCAAAATTTTATCTTCAGGTCGCATTGGGGCACAGCTATTCTTTGACAACATTTTTCAGTTATTATGAATTAGGCAAGAATTGATCATAATCCTGGATGGAAATGACCCGAGATATGGTTGATCTCACCAGTCCTCAAATTACCAACTGGCCCATGAATCAAAATTCTCTGCCTTTCCCAGGGGAAGAGACAGGAGAGAACGCCTGCTTATGGAACGAAAAGGTTTGGAAGCAAAGCCAAGAGTGCCCTCTTGTGGCGAATGAAAAAAATGACTTTGTTCTCCATTGTAGCTTCATTTGGTGGTGGCTTTCCCCGGGGTGACCACAGCATCGTCGAGTTCCAAGCTGGCAGAATATTAACTAGTCTTCTTGCCCTAGAGATCTGTGGACATCCTTGTGTCCTTCTCAAAAGAATATATTTGTCAAACTGACTTGAAAAGGAGAGTCAGAACTCCTACCAACTGTTACAGGACGTCTTGAGACACAAGCTCGTACCTTGCACTGCACTCAGCCAAAGATAAAGCAAGACTGTTTCGTGCAACAGTAGAATAAAACAATGATGAAACATTAATCCAGCCAGGGCTATAAGGACACAAAGGGCCTAGGCACCAGTGTCAGGAACAAGAGGCCAGTAACAAAGGCAAATGTGCAAGGTGACAGGACTGTGTCAGGAACAGCTAGGCAACATCTCCACCTCTGGACTGTCCCACACACCCAAGAAAAGTCCCACAGAGAAAAGTCTGGAAAGAGGGGAAGAGAAACACATGCCAGTAAGAGGTGGACTCTGTGGAATGCACCAACCCCCCTTTCCCCACCTCGTCCCCCTAACCCCCCCCATCCCCCCACCCCCGCTCATCTGTATCACCTGGTGTGTGAAAGCCTTGCTCATCTCAAGGGACTCTACTGGAACCCCCAGGGCAGAGCCAGGTCACCTATGGCACTGAAGCCATTCCTGCTCCAGTAAGCTCTCTCCCACTGGAAAACAACAAACAAAACACTTATTCACTGTCCCTTTCTTTCCAGCCCTACCCAAGAATCTTGGTTGGCCACACCAGTTTGCCTTGGTCAAAGGACAGAGAAGGGGTTGGGGGGGGGGCGGGACATAAAGCCAGCCAGCCAGCCAGCAGAGTGGTATCCTCCTGTGCATGTATAGCCTTTGCACCCAGTACAATCTCTTTTCTTTTCTGTTTTAAAGTGCACTTATTTTGAGAGAGAGAGAGAGAGAGAGAGAGAGAGAGCGCGCGCGCGCGCGCCCTAGCATGGGGGAGGGGCAGAAAGAGAGAATCCCAAGCAGGCACGGGGCTTGAACGCACGAACCATGAGATCACAGCCTGAGCCGAAGTTGGACGTCTGGTGCCCCAAATCTGACTCTTTTCTGTGGGTGCCATGGGAAAACACAGATTCCACTCCAGTCCTTTGACCCTCTCAGACGTTACTTGTGCATCTAAATTCATTTGACTGACTGGCAAAGTATCGTTTTTCACACAATAAATCCACGTGGATTTATTGACTCACCATATTCCAGGGTTTGTGTTCAATTCTGGATACTTAGAAACAAGTAAGACAGATCTGCCCTCAAGCTCACAGAGTAGTGGGAGAACTCGCCTTAGGACCCCCCCACCCCCGACAAATCTATGTTTTAGGGACCCTATAGCATGACTCGTCTCTGCCGGCTTCAGCTGCTTCATTTGCTCGAGGAGGGTGCTGGATGGACAGTCCTTGAACCCCTCGAACCCCTGGTCCCACTGCAGCCGGCGCCCAGGTCTCTCCTTAGTTTCCACTCAGTTTCACTCAGTGAACCCTGTGAGATCAGGTTGACAGCCAGCGTTTCCAAACTATGCCCCACCCTCCCTTAGGTTTGAGACCGCTCCCTCCTCACCATGGTGAGGGATCAAAGGTTGAAGGTTGAAGGGCAGGGTCAGTGAAGCTTACTCAGAGTAAGGAGGAGGGGAGAAGATGAGGAAGAAAAGCGTCAGTCCCTCCAGAAGAGAAAGGGAAGTACAGGATGGCCATTAAGTAAAGGAGAAAACACACATATACACACACAATTCCTCAGGCCTACGAGGCTACTCAGTTTTATTGAAAAGTTCAAGGCTTTTTAAGTGTTACAAAGTAGTAGGATGCTGTCTGCATCTATCAGTGAACACCAAATATCCTTTATTACTGCAGCTGAAGAAGCTGTGTCAGAAGAACACGTCAACTGTCATTCCATCCATCTGTCAGTATTGCAAGGGAACGGCGCAATGCGGAAAGCGGGTGAATACGGGTGTCCTGAACCAGGCACGCAAATTAGAATTAAAACTATGGACGCACAGAAAACTAGAAAACAGAGACTCCCTGAGCTCTGATCTCAAAACATTCACACTCCTGTTTCTCTTGTGGGAAAATGAGTTAGGATGCTCCCCGCCTCCCCCGCCCCGGGCAGCCTCTGGGCTCCTGTGTCTGGTCATCGGCGCTGATGCGACAGCTGGCCAAGAGAATACAGTAATTTCACGGAAGAGAGCGGTATTGCCTCTACACAGCACTCTTGTTCTTAAACGAGTGGAGGGATCGCCTGCCACACAATTACGAACTCGGGAAGACATTTGGTTACAGGTATGAGTCTTCAAGCTATTTAAAATACAGGAGTCAGTCTTTTTTTAATGAGTGCCATCTATTGTCTGTAGACTCCGGCAAACAATGCTGCTTGGTCTGAGCAATTTAAACATTTTTAGATTCGATAACATTCACCATAGAATCTTCACACCTGGCACCACAGGGTCATCGCGGGATTTGACTTTGCACCTGCTGCATGAGGACATAAGAATATGGCATTCGGCTCCCTAATGACCACAAAGCCACCGGACTGAAGAGCCCTTTAAGGCAAAGAGACGAGAACCAGATACTTCACACACTGAGCTTTTTCAAATCAGCGTCAGGTTATCTGCCAACAAACCACCCGGCTTCAAAACTCCGACACACCCACGGTGTGTCCTGTGTGAAGGCAAAAAAAGCAGTATTTGTATGTTTCAAATTGTAAGGCTCTACACAACGGTTAGGATCTTTCATGAATCAGTGGGATTTTGAAAAAAACTTAAGAAGGCTAAGGTAGGTTAGAGGCACTAGCCTCAAATACACCGTGACTGGACAAAAAAAGCAAAAAAAACCAAAAAAAAAAAAAAAAAAAAGGGAAAATAAGACACGATTGGACCCGAACACCTTCAATGGCATAATCTGATTGCACACAAAAATATAAAAATCCTGGGAAAGACAGACAACTATTTTAGAGAAATTAAGCAAACGCGTTTGAACCTGCCCGATCCCCGGCGGGATGGTGAACTTGGCCGGCACGGCTCACGGGTGTTTCAACATCAGCTTCACCATGTCGTCATACAGCTGCCAGGGGGCGTCCAAGCCCCAGATGAAGTCCAGATGCTCCCAATCGGGGATGAGCTTGCTGTGCACCAAGTTGGTGATCTGGGACAACAATATGCTGACGTCGTTGACGTCCGCCAGCGAGTCGTGACCCCCGCTCCAGACGGCGGTGGGCACAAGCATGTCTCTCACGTTGTAAAGGGGAGGGTAAGTCTAGGATAAAAGCAACCGGAGGCGTCGTTTCAATTTACAAAACACACACAGTCGACGTGATCCTCCTTAAATCCTGGGGAGATTTACCAGCGAGGATCACGTGGTGAAAAGCGGTCTCCGTTTGCTCAAGTTACCGTGACCACAATGAGAAGAAACCTGAGCCGCAGTGACAGAATCCTAACTATGGTACCTGCCGGCGGTCGGGCTGTTACCGCGCGCCGGGTACCCTAACAAGTGTTAAGTTCCCTCGCGAAGGCGCTGAGCTCCCGGGGAGTGGATGTGAAAAGCGCGGGAGCCAGGTGGTGGGGCACTGGCTTTGGGGTCGTACCCCCACGCATGTAACACGTGCCACGGGGCCTCCGTAGGCCCGTTTCCTCGCCTTCCATAATAACAACCAGAACACCCGTCACACGGATGTCGTAGGAAACAACGAAACAAGACAAGCATGGGCAAAGTGCCTCAGGCTGCAGAGCATGTAGCACTCAAACCACAGTCCGTTTCTTTGTGTATCTTGGCCATGTAATGTGGCTGAGGCCCGCCAGCGACCAGGTGACAGGCCGAGGCTAGTCTGACTCTGAAGTCTGTGCTCCTGGCCACTGTGACTGATGTGTGACGGTGATGGGGACAGAGCCAGGGAGCACCGAGCCCACCAGAGCCCTGTGACTCAGGTGGCTTCCCCGGTGAGCTTTCAGAGCCCAGTTCATTAATTCTAAAGACTTTTGAAGCCTTTACCTGATTGTAATGGAAATAATTCTTGGCGTGGCTTCCCCAGTCAAAGGCTTGAAACTTATGGTATTTAACAACCTAAAAAAGAAGATAAAAGGGGGAAAAAAGTTGAGTGACACAGAAGTTCAAGAAAGGCTCCCAGGCTGCAGGAGTTAACTACATCCTCGGAAGTCCATTTTACATCGTCTGCAGTTTTATTCTTGATTTCCAAACTGTGATTTCAAACAAAATGGCATCAGGGGCGCCTGGGTGGCTTCAGTCAGTTGAGCGTCCAACTTCAACTCAGGTCACGATCTCGCAGTTCATGAGTTCCAGCCCCGCGTCGGGCTCTGGGCTGACAGCTCGGAGCCTGGAGCCCGCTTCGGATTCTGTGTCTCCCTCTCTCTCTGCCCCTCCCCCATTTGCACTCTGTCTCTCTCTCAAAAATAAACACACAAAAAAATTTGAAAAAACAAAATGGCATTCGCAGTGTAACGGAGTTGTGTGGTGACTGATGGCGGCCACGTGGGCAGAAAGCACAGCACAACGTGACTTGTCAAATCACTGTGTCGTGCACCTGAAACCAGTGCAACACTGTGTGTCATCTGTACTCCGATAATCTAAGTGACAAAGTTACGTTATTCTGATCGGAATAGAGCTACCGTCCGACCCAATAAAGCAGCTTCGCACACATGCCGCGAAGGACACTGAGCTGACAACTGTACTTGTTAGATAAGCTTCGTGATGGCTTTTTACTGAGATTTGAAGCCTAAACTTTTTCAAAGAGTTAACACTCTTATTTGGGAAAGAAATACGTATTGCACACAATATATGGATTAATGCTAATAGGTGGATTCATATGGATGTGGAATAATATATTCAGATTAGTATGTAAAAATATTGATTATGTATGAACATACCTCTGTGGGATAATATAAATGCTATATTATACTTATATTTAAAAAAAATTTAATGTTTATTTTAGAGAGAGACAGAGAGACAGAGCATGAGCAGAGGAGGGGCAGGGAGAGAGGGAGACACAGAATCTGAAGCAGGCTCCAGGCTCTGAGCTATGAGAATAGAGCCCCACACGGGGCTCAAACTCAAGAGCCGTGAGATCGTGACCTGAGCTGAAGTCAGTTGCCCAATCAACTGAGCCACCCAGGTGCCCCTGTATTATCCTTATATTAATCTATGAGTTAATATATTTATTTATAATCCCCATGTTTTCTAGCTATCCACTCCACTCAACTATTCAATTATTTTATTTTATTTTTTATTTTAGAGAGAGAGAGCACGTGAGCAGGGGGGAAGGACAGGGGGAGGGAGACAGAATCCAAGACAGGGTCCATGCTCAGTGCAGAGCCTGACGCGGGGCTCAATCTCATGACCCTGAGATCATGACCTGAGCTGAAATCAAGAATAGGATGCTTAACCGACTGAGCCACCCGGGCACCCCTTGTTTTTATTGTTTTCTCAATACTTTAATGATTTTATTTAACACTTACTCTTGAGTATAGCCAGTATAATCACCAAATCGTACCACACGCCAGCACAATTCTACCTACAGCCATGGAATAATACCGTATGTGAAACTGTAATGGATGCGTATTTAGAATAGTGACATTAAAACATTTAAAAAGTCACTTTTTCAAAAATTTTTAAATGACACCAATCCGTACCTCCTCTATATCCCCCAGATTAAACACTGCCAAGAATCAAATCCAAAATTGACAAGCTGAATGAATCGGAAACTGTTCAGCTCGGGCCAGTCGGTGGTGCCCAGTAAAGAGCAAAAACCTAGACTCGCTTCATCTCGACTGCTTTCAATTTGTGCGAAGCTTCAGTTCTTAGCAATGCCATAAAATGCTGCTTCTACAGGAGAAATGTTCAGCGTCTGCCTTTGCCCTTGCAAAGGACAGACACCGGTACCTGAAGCAAATTTAACAAGGGGAATAAAATTTGGACTCACCGCACCCATCAGGGCACCTGTTCTCAGCTCAAATTATCAGTGAAAATCCACCACTGTAGACAGACATCAGTTTCTCACTCTCTCACATGTGTCTTTTAACATTTGTATAAAGCAACGGGAGACAGTATGGGGTACAAAGGAAAAATCTGCCTGGAACTCAGACTGAACTCCAAAGTTGACTTTTGTGCTCAAGAGGCATAGGACTTCACGCCACGCACTGGAAAGGGCATTTCAGCAGGAGGACGACGTGAAGGACACCGCACTAACAACCCGGAAATCAGCTGAAGCCCAGTGATAGGGATCTGGTTAAATACATTATGCTACATCCATATGTACAACAGCGTGGCCCCGTCACAAATAAACATAATACAACAGAAAGAGAAAACTGTTCATAACTACTATTAAGTGGGAAGCAGGCAGAAAATGAAATGGAACATGCACTGTGGTTACACTCCTGTGATAATGGTATATGGATAATGAGGCAGAGGAGAAGGTTAAAGTATTAGGATGGATGGTTTTTTAAGTGACAGAAGGTTATTCTTAGGTCTTGAATGGTAATGAAAACGTACAGTTTCAATCTCGCTAAAGTACAATATGTATTGCAAGTCTTCAAGTTATGCCAATCTCTCTGACCATGAAGTCTACTCCCACGACTGTATCCTAAGAAAGTAATGTGCCTCGGGTATAAGGATACACTTCTAATTCAAGAACATCTGTCCCAGGATGTTTTACTATGGAAAAGAAAAGGCAAAAAATAGTAATTTAAAATTTTAGGTAATGGAGGAGTGCCTGGGTGGCTCAGTCGGTTAAGCGTCCGACTTCAGCTCAGGTCATGATCTCGTAGTTTGTGAGTTTGAGCCCCGTGTCAGGCTCTGTGCGGACAGCTTGGAGCCTGGAGCCTGCTTCAGGTTCTGTGTCTCCCTCTCTCTCTGTCCCTCCCCCGCTTGTGCTCTGCCTCTGCCTGCCTCTCTCTCTCTCTCTCAAAAATAAATACATAAAACATTTAAAAAAAAAATATTTTAGAAGCCAGATTATAGCCAATCCAACAGCTCTACTATGAATCCAACTCCCCTCATTTTTTAAAACAATATTTTATTAAAAGGTGGAATGTTAAAGGCAGCTCATGTGATTCTGCTGCAGGCAGTGACTGCCCAGTGCCTGGCAACTGCTATCCAAGACCACAGCATCTTGGTTTGGAGCTTAAATGGTGAGTTATTTCATGTTCAAAAAGAAATTAGGAAGGAAATTTCTACAGAAATATGTCCTGAGGTAGATATAAGCCCCTGATATATTGTTAGGCGGGGGGGGGGGGGGGGGGGGGGGGACAAGTTATTAAAAGAGTAAGTAGACGAAAATAAAGTCACCTGATTAATTTAATTAATCTATTTTTGCAACTATATTTCTATCTGCATCCTTAACCACTTCCTTCTGGAATGATCTGCAGTAAGAGGTATACAGTAGGCTGCAAAGACATTTCCTATCTCCTGGTACACATCTTCTATCTCTGCGGACAATTGCAGAGTTTTGTTTTTTATCCCTAAGACAATTTTTATTATCCTTTTCCTATAGTACATAATCTCTAAATTTTCTAGAATGGGCATGCATTACTTTTGTGGTATGTGCTAAAACAATGAAAGCTGCATTTTAAAAGTGAGTGGCTCCCATTTACTCCCCTGACTGGTTTGCTCTGGTTTATGCACTGGTGTCTTCAGTCCTACTGTGCTCACGGGTTAATGCTGACATTAGCTTCCATCTCAAAGCTGCTCAAAAATCTGGCTTGATGAAGCATCACAGAAATAAAATAAATCTAGGACTTGGTGAGAAACTGATGGGGTGGGGCAGGAGGGGAGAGAAAAAAGTCAAGCCCAATAGCCTGTTTGGTGAACGCACACAGGGTACAATGACACAATGACAGGAACCCAGGACTCAGGGGAAGGAAACCAGCTCTGATTTGTAAGCGACCGGCCTGGTCTGCGACAAGAAGGGAAGGGCTCGCAGACAAGTCCTTCATGGAAGGCACAGGTCCCTCTGACGTTGATTTTATACAAACCCCAGCAGCCCCTCCAGAATGCCTACCTGCCTCCAGTGTAATATGTTTTGCACAGAAGTTCCAGCAGGAGAGTGTGTTATATACACCGACACTCTAGACTGCAAAAGAGATAAATTGACATAAATGATGGGTACAGCGTTAAGGAAGCATTGATAATAAATCAATTCTGCACTTCAAAGCCGTAATCTCATATATGGGAGATTAAGAACAAGAAAAAAAATTCTCTAACTACAGATATGTTCTAGAAAAACTGCACAGCCACACACACACAGAATACATATGGAGGAAACAGAGCAACATGGCAGTCGTAGGGCTGCATGGGTTGAGGTTACTAGGCATTTTTATTTTCTGCTACAAGCTTTTCTGAATTTCCAAAATTTCATATAATAATCAGACCTTGTTTCTATATCAGAAACGAGAAAGTAGAGCCTTCATTCGAGAATCTCAAAATCCGTTTTCACATGATGCAACATTACAAACTATACATAGAAACACCAGCATTTTACCGGCCAAGGGTTTACATTTTACGAAATAAAAATAAGTAAATAAATGTGTACGTACACACAAACACACACACACACGGAAATTGCTGTTCCAAATTTAAATATACATGCAGTAGTTTTTTAAAAGAAATAGATGACTAGAATAAATATAAATATCGGGACATAAATTATGACAGATGTCCTCACTCAGTAGTTCCTCACGGGCACCCTGTGGGAAGCTGCTAGCCTGAGGAAAGCAGCAGAGAACATTCCAGGCACTTGCCCACATTGAACCTCTTCAGTGTCAGACCCGTTAGCACTCGGATGAGGTCATTCCTGCTTTTCTCACATCCTTCAGCACAAATAAGCATATTCACAGATAAAATAAACTAGCTAAAAGTTAAAGCAAGTTTTATTATGAACATACATACCATATTTAAGTTTCTCTCATTAAATCCACATAGAACAAAAAGGGCATTTCCACAGAGTTCCTTCAGAATGACACGACTGCAAACATCTGTGCTCAGCCACTTCAAAACCTCATTTTGGGGAAGAAATTGTCTGACTCCAAATAAGTGCTATAAAAAAAAAAAAGAAGAAGAAAACCGAGAATATCTCAGCATTTATTCTGGAATATGAGATTCCATGACCCGCGTCAGAAGAAGAGACACATGCCCAGTGTCTCCACATACGACTCAAAAGAAATGGGAACCAGTGGACGTTCATGCGAGGATATTTATACGATGTGTTTACTAAGGCAAAAGCGGATGTTACAGATGTGTACTTAGTCTCCAGGGAAGGGCAATTGAGGCAATAAGAGAAGATATTTGCAAAAGACATATTGGATAAAGGGTTACTATCCAAAATCTATAAAGAACTTATCAAACTCAACACCCAAAAAAACAAAAAATCCAGTAAAGAAATGGGCAAAAGGCATAAATAGACACTTCTCCAAAGAAGACATCCAGATGGCCAACCGACACATGAAAAATGCTCCACATCACTCATCATCAGGGAAACGCAAATCAAAACCATAATGAGAAACCACCGGACACCTGTCAGAATGCCAAACATTAACAACTGAGGCAACAACAGATGGTGGCGAGGATGCGGAGAGAGAGGATCTCTTTTGCGTTGTTGGTGGGAATGCAAGCTGGTGCGCGGCCCCTCTGGAAAACAGTATGGAGGCTCCTCAAAAAATTAAAAATAGAACTACTCTATGACCCAGCAATAGCACTACTAGGAATTTATCCAAAGGATACAAGAGTGCTGATTCCAAGGGACACATGCACCCCCATGTTTATAGCAGCACTATCAACAATAGCCAAAGTATGGAAAGAGCCCAGATGTCCACCAACTGATGAATGGATAAAGACGTGGAATATATGTGCAATGGAATACGACTCAGCAATCAAAAAGAATGAAATCTTGCCATTTGCAACAACACTGATGGAACTAAAATGTATTATGCTAAGCAAAACTGTCAGGCAGAGAAAGATATCATGTGACTTCACTCATATGTGGAATTTAAGAAACACAACAGATGAACATAGGGGAAGGGAAGGAAGAATAAGATAAAAACAGAGAGGGAGGCAAACCATAAGAGACTCTTAAACACAGAACAAACTGAGAGCTGCTGGAGGGGTGTTGGCTGGGGGATGGGCTAAATGGCTGATGGTCATTGAGGATGGCACTTGTTGGGATGAGCATTGGGCGTCCTGTGTAAGAGATGAATCACTGGGTTCTACTCCCGAAACCAATACTACACTGTACATTAACTAAATTGAATTTAAATTAAAAAAAATTTGTTAAGTCTCCAGTGAAGAAAAGGGCAGAAAACCAAGTAAGTTCACAGCAGACTTTTCACAGCAAGAAGGGGCAATTAATGATCACTCGCCCCAGGACCATCCCCAAAGAGTTTCACTGGCTGGAAGATTGGTAGTGACTTCCAAGAAAGAGTCTAAACCAAGACTGGTCAACAATGCGTCTATGTAGGGCACATACATCCAATCCAACTCTACTGTCAGTGAGCCGGTTCCAGCCCGTTGTCTTTTTCTTCTAATACTTTTTTACTGTGATAGATCACACATAACACAAAACTTACCATTTTAACCATTTTTAAGTATTCAGCTCAGTGGCATTAGTACACTCACATTATTGTGCAACCAGCACCATTATCCATCTGCAGAGCTGTTACAACATCTCAAGCTGAAACTCTCCCCCTTAAATGGTAACTCCTCATTCCTTCCACCAGCACTACCTATGCTTATAAATAAAGTTTTATTGGAACACGGGCATGCTCATTTTTCTATGCTGTCTCTCAGGCTGTTTTCACACTACAACGGCAGGGTTCAGCAGTTGCAACAGAGACCATATGATCCGCAAAGACAATGAGATTTACCATACGGACCTTTGGAGAAAACTTGCCGACTCCTGATCTACACAAGCCCTGACCAATGGCCACTGAAGCCGTGCGCACGTGTTTCCGGGGCTGTCACTACACCCTCAAGGATATTCACACACCTGTGCAATGGGAAACAGAAAAACAACCTTCCTTATATTGAACCCAAATTTGTCCGCCGATAATTTACGCTTTTGCTGATGCCTACCCTCTGGAGGGACAAGCAGGAGTGAAAAAATTCAAATGCCTACCAAGACCTCGGGGGTGGGTCTTAATTCCCAGTTATCTCAGCAGGTGACCTCATTTGGGGACAGGGTCTTCTCAGAGGCAATCAAGTGAGGATGTGGTGGGCAGGGTGGGCGCTCTGCAGGACCGGGGTCCTTCTAGAAATAGGGAAACGTGAGCAGAGACAGACACACAGGGAGAACGCACACGTGTGGAGGTGAAGGCCGGAGGTGAAGGGATGCTCCTCTCAACCCAGGAATGGCAGGCAAGCCCCCAGAAGCCAGGGCGAGGCAGGGGGCAGCCTCCTCCTCACGGGAGGAGCAAACTAATATAGGAGCAAACTAACATAGGCAGCACGAAAATGCAAATGTGTAAAAGTGGCAAACGCTTTCGGGGTTTTTTAAAGGGAGGGAGGGAAATAAAATAAAATTAAATAAATTTTTAAAAAATTAAAAAATAAAGTAAAATAAAATAAAGTAAAATAAAATAAAAAAATAAAATAAAATAAAATAAATTTAAAAAAATAAAATAAAATAAAAATAAAAATAAAATAAAATAAAATTAATAAAATAAAATAAAATAAAATAAAATAAAATAAAATAAAAGGGAGGGAGGGGCAGAGAAAGGGGGTGGGGAGAGAGGATCCCAGGCAGGCTCCACACTGTCAGCGCAGAGCCCGACTCGGGGCTCGAACTCACCAACCGTGAGATCATGACCTGAGCCGAAACCAAGAGTTGAACATTCAACCGACTGAGCCGCCCAGGCACGCCCTAAAGTGGCAAGTGTTAAATGCCACCCTGCCCACAGGGATGTTTAGGGAGCGTTAAGAACCATGATGAACTGGAAAGCTTACGCTCAGCCTACGGGTGTGACTGCTTTGTGGTGCACGGCGCCCTTCTCACTCCCTTCCCACCCCCCCTTCCCGCCCCCTCCCCACACCCTCCAAACAACCAGTGATCAAGATTCCAACATTACATATGCTGCTTAAAGGCTGCAACTAATTTGAAGTCATAAAACTGTATGGGCCATACTCGGCACTTCTTCAGGCAAATGCTGTCCACATACACACAGCCTGTGACCTCTATCAAATCTGCCTACCACAAGATAGCCAACCAATATCTACGGACAGATACCGGGTCTCCTCAAATGCTCCTCTTCTGCAGACGAAGCCCATTAAGATTAGCTGGGGAGAATCAAGAAGTATCACGTGCAGACAAGGTCGCAGGGAAGGAAAAGGCTCCTGGCTTTGAGTCTACATAATGGTCACATGTGATAGATAGATAAATGCATATACTTCTGAGGTTCTCTACTAAAAACAAGAGGACAATGTATCACCGACTCGTAGCATGAGAAGCCAAGCTTTCCTTTTGGCCGACAAAGAATGTGAAGTTGACCTTGTCCTTCAGAGCTGAGTGCTCACCGAGAGCATGTAAAAGCAGGAGGGCGCGTAGGGAGAAAGAAAACTTCACCTTACACATTTACAGGCCTGCCCAGATCAATCTTGATGACTTTAGAATTTATATTTTTGCAGGCTGAGAGGGTACTAAACTTTCATGGCAGCGGCACTGATTTCCCAGGGCAGCTAATCCAAAGGCTTTATGGACATTTATTTTTTCACTTTGTCATTCTCCCAGGATATTAGGAAACACCGCTGTCTGGGACAGTGGTTCTCAACTACCAGTCTGTTTAGTTACTTTAGAATCCCACAGGGTGCTCTGTGAAATGCAGCTCCTGGCCCCACCCCAGATTTAAAGGACACCATCTCCAAGGTGGGGAGTGGGAGTTGGTATCCTTACAAAGCTACCAGATCACAATCTCCAAGGGTTAAATTAAATCCAAAACATCCCTATGATGGCCATTTCAGTTCTTTATGAAAAAGGACACAAGGAGGGGTGCCTGGGTGACTCGGTCAGTTAAGCATCCGACTTTGGCTCAGGTCCAAACAGACTCGCGGTTTGTGGGTTCGAGCCCTTCATCGGCCTCTGTGCTCGCAGCTTGGAGCCTGGAGCCCGGAGCCTGCTTCGGATTCTGGGTCTCCCTCTCTCTCTGCCCCTCCCCTGCTCATGCTCTGTCTCTGTCTCAAAAATAAATAAACATAAAAAAAATTTTTTTTTAAGGACACAGGGAGGCAGCAATGGCAAATCAGCAACAACCTTAAACGTCTACCAGACAGTAGCTCCTGATAACAGAATACTTACTACACAGCAGTTTAGAACAAGAGGGAGTTGTATGTATTAACGGGGCAGCTCACCAAGAGTGAAACGTGTCATCTGAAGAACGAGACACATAGCGGGCCACCATCTACGTTAACACGAAACACTAAATTTCTCTCAGGACGTTTGTACGTATTTAAATTCACACACAAGGTGTATAGGAAAACCTCACACTGAGCACTGTTTTAATTCTGAGCAAGGAGTAAGAGAGGCCTTGGTAACTGAAGGATACTTTATTTGGAATCTCTGAACTGTCTATAGTGAGAATGGAGGCTTCTATGACCCAAGGCATTAGAGCTAAAATTGCTTAGAGGGGGCCACGTCTTGTCTGCATGTCTGGTCACTGGTTCCGAGAATCCATCTGAGGTGTGGGTCGGGATTCTGAGGTGTACAGTCTGTACCTCCTGTGAACGTCTCTCAGATGGCTGATATGTTACACCTCATTTTAAGTATACGTCCTGTGTGGAACTGCGTGTGTGCGTATACACGTATCACACATGGAACGCATACAGAGCGCACATAATGGGCCATCTGGCCTCAGCTGGCTCTCAACTCCTCCTCATGAAAACTGCTTCCTCTGTGAACAGAGCCAGGGCCGCGGGGGTCACACAGTTCTAGGGTTGAGCCTCAGGGAGGTTACTGCCTTGTAACCATATTACTGGCCACATTATGAAATGTCACAGGAACGGTGTCTTTCGGTGGCCCTCGGTGTGGCCACGGTCAGGCGTGTGGGAGCGACGCGCTTCCCGCGTCCCGTCTCCTGCCTACGCCCAAGCACAGGCTACCGCGTGGGGTACAGGGCAACTCTGGACCGCCTGTGCTCCCTCTGTGTGGTGTGGGGACAGCTGCACTGACATGCCGACCATGAGAAGTTGGTGTTCTCGGGTAGAATTAGTGATTCACCTTCCCTGACTCCCCAGGATCTGGAAGGAGGGGTGAAGGGGGAAGGAAACACTGCGGGGAGAGGAGCCACTGTTCCACTGACAGTGAAACACAGAGGAGGAAGGCACGGATGCTCCTCTAAAGGCCAGTTCTTCAGGTCTGAAATGTTGTTGGTGGGGCTCCAGGGGGGTTGGGGAGAGTTCAAGTACCTTGAAGAGAAAATCTGGAAAGTTTCCTAATTTATTTAGAGGGCTAGTAGAGAACTTGATTGAAGTCACAGGAGCCAGGGCAAGAAACATTTTAATCTTTCTGGCCAGCTCGGGAATCCGTGAAAATGCTATAAAACCTGGAGAAACACAAAGAAGTTTAACAGGAGTTTCCATCTTCTAGGACTTTCTCTGAAAAACCAAAGGCAGTCGCACATCACACCCTCTAGTGGCGATCTGAGAGCCATGCAGGCAACGCCACCACCAGGAGGCAACCACATGGGGGGGCCTCTGAGCTTCTCCAAGCTTCTCCGCGCAAACGGAGTCTGATTAAACTAGTCAGTCAAGTACTTGTTAAGTGCTTGATTCAGTTTTTAACCTACAGAAATCAGAAGATGCCCCTGTTCCTCTCATCCTGGAAGCCGAGCAAAGGAAGAACTCTCCCTAACAGCCCCACATCAGCACCCAGCCCCAGCGCCCGTCCACCGGCCCCTGGGAGCAGTTTACAGGGGCATTGAGATCAGTCGCCAAGGGCTCCAGAGGAACCTGCACATGCAGAATGTTCTAGCTTTAAAATACCTTTTAGCTTTCTCTCAGGTCACTTCTTGCTTTGAACTTGGCCCCCCAAGTGTCACATTAGAAGGCACTGGGGCAAAGGACACAAGCAGGCAAGTCATGGGAGAAGGACCAAAAATGAGCGAAAACACTTCTCTTGACGCGTGAGAATGGCACATGCATCTGTGTTACATGCTACTTTCTGTGTGTCGTCTCTCAAACTGGTTAAGAGTGTTTGGCAGTAAGCAGAGCGCAGACATTTAACTATAGTACATCCAGACACTTAAGAATCGCTCAGGAGTGATTCTCCTCCTTAGGAATGTATTCTAAGGAGACCGTGTGACTTAAACACAGCTACTGATGAGAGCACACACAAAAAGGAGGAACTGCATAAATTATGGGACAGGTCCCTAGTTCCTCATCAGAGGAACTGTTGTTCGCTACAATTACAGGCAATTTTTATTTTCCTTCAACTCTGCCAAATTTTCTACTTTTGTATACAGTGAACACACGTTCTTTTTATAATCGGCATAAATAAAAAATGCATAGAGCTTTTAGAAACTATTCAGAAATGAAGCATAACATGCCATCTTTGTAGTTAGTTTTATTCCACTTAACTTTTAAGACTCACTGTATTTTTGGGGTTCCTGGATGGCTCAGTCGATTGAGCATCTGACTCTTGATTTCAGCTCAGGTCATGATCTCACAGTCGTGAGTTTGAGCCCTGCATCGAGCGTCCCTGCTTGGGATTCATTCATTCATTCATTCTCTCTCTCTCTCTCTCTCTCCTCCCTCCCTCCCTCCCTCTCAAAAATAAATAAATTTTTTTAAAAAAGAAAAAAAACTTTTAAAAAAAGTGTATTTTCTTGTTTTCTGTTTAAAAGCCTCTGCCCTTATAATACCTCTTGTTTTCTACCTTCTCACATCCCCATACTGCTGTAACCAGGAAAATATGCACCAGGCTGAGGCTTACTTCTGGGTCAAGGGAACCATACACCATGTGTATCCATTTACATGAAAGTCTGAATTTTCAGAGAACGTGAAATATTACCCCGAATTTCCTGCCCTTCCCCTATTCATCACTTCTGCTTGGCAATAAAGCAAAAAACAAACACCTCTGTTTGCACTAACATGATTTGTTACTATTTCCCTTTCAAGAACGGGCACAAACTCTGTAAGAAGACACTGTATCCACCACCAGGCTTTATGACATACGTACCTATTGTGGTGCCTTGAGAATGACCCACGTAATACACTTGTTCTTGGCCAGTTTTATTCAGAATGAAGTTAATGGAAGCTGATAGGTCATAATTTGCCATCTCATCGTAACTGTAATCCAGAAAAGGAACCCTTTCATTAAGACGCTGCACACAAACATAACCGCACGCTAACAAGAAGGGTGCGGGGGGATGAATAACCATAAGCTGAGCGCAGCTGCGTAGAGCAGCACAGAACTGAGCGCAGAAAACATCAACAGGATTGCGCGGGCCCCTTTCTAATTCTGCCTCCCTCCCAAAGGTCCTGTCCTCATTTTTTATGCCATAAGTTATGTTATACCCATTTTTGAACCTTTCTATAAATGAGATCAAATAGTAATGCTGTCACAGAGCCGTGGGATGTTCACTGTATAGATACACGGCACTTCATCTGTCCATTCGCGGCTGATGGGCATTTGGTAGTTTCTGGCTTTTCACTATTACCAGTGGCGGCCCAACAAGTATATTCCTTTGGTAAAATTTGTCATTCTTGCATTTCACGCGTGTAGGTAAGCTGTGGTTTCACAAACGGGACACAAGCCTGAAGGAGTCCAGAGCTCTGACCTTCCCTCATGCCAGGTAGCAGGACACAGCCCAGGACACGTTACACATGTGTGTGCCATTCGTCATCAGGAAATGGGTAAGCGGACTGTCACCACTGCCTACAGCGTGCCAGGCTCTCTCCTCGTATCCTCTCCTTTGATCCCCCAGTGGCCTCGGGAGATTGGCGGTTATTACCCCATTTTACAACAAGGAAACTGAGACACAGAAGGCTTATGCAGCATGCCCAGTGTCACGCGGGGATTAATAGGTACAGCCAGTATTGATAGAAAAAGGACAATTTCTGGAAATGGAAAAGCAGACATTCGGTGTGCACGTTTATGGGGGAAAGAAGAAGTTTCCAGGACGCAATTTGCCCACCAACTCCCACAGGACCCGGAATGCCAAAGTAACTAAAAGTCCATAGTTGAATCTAATTCTTAAATGTAATCATTACTTATAATGTACTTCACTGTGATTTACGCAATCCCTCATAAGGTTTAAAACCTTTCCCCAGGCATCCGTCTCCCCTCTCTGATAACCTTGAGCTACCCATCCACCTGCCTCCCCGTGTGTCTGTGGTAAGGGTACTAAGGAAGTAGGCCCCCGTCACCATCAATTCCAATCTACCTGAAAGCCCAGAATTCGTCCTGAGAAGGGGATAAAGTCTTGTGTCTCCGAGACCAGGTGTTTCCCCTGCTGTTCCCCATCCACACGTCAAAACCTGTGTCCGCCAGGAAGAAGCCCAGGCTGTTGTTGGGAAGGTTTGTGACCCAGTTACTGGAATCGGCCAGCAGGCCATGCTGCAGGAACACAACTGGCTTAGGACCTGAAAAACATCCATGTTTAGGACTCAGCAGCACCCAGCCATAAAGCAGATGCAAGAACAGCGAGGCAGCAATGCACTCCAACAGAACATCAGTGAAAAGTATCTTTTTAAACAGTGCTGGCAAAGTAGCAGCAAAAATAGGCTATCTCGTGTATCTAATAACAAGACGTGTAGATGTGACCATAAAAAACTTTTTACCGTATTCTTAAGACTGTATGAAACGTTTCTATACTGTATTTGCTCCCATAATCGAATTTCTTACAATGTATCCTAACAAAATAAACCAAAAGACAGGAAAAGATTACATGTATGCAAATTTATAAATATATATACACATATTCCTTTATTTACATATATATTTCTACTTTTATGTATACACATGCAAATAAATTTTCTACTTACCTGTACCTGGGACGGTGATGCTGTGGAAAAACAAAGACTCGGGAGACAAAGAAACATAACCTCTGGCTGCTTGCATCATGTTAAGACCATTTAGTCATTCATTAAACAAGCATTTATTGAACACCGACTGTGTGCTGGCATTCTCGGCACTGGTGACACAGCAGAGAACAGAACCAGGAGGAAGACGGTTCACCCTCACGGAGCTGATGTCAGACTGACCATGAGTGTCAGAGACAGACGCACTTGGGCTCGAGTCTGTCCTCTCCAACCTCGAATGTGCCACTGGGTGCAAAAATATTTCAACATCCCTCCAACACCCTTCAACCTGAATCATCACCTGCAGCAGGGAAATGCAACAGGCACTTTATAAAGAGCAACGACTGGGAGACACTGCGTGAAAAGTTCTTCGCAAAGTGCTTCCCAGCACAGCGAGAGTTCAATAAACATTAGCCCAGTCTGGGCCTCTGCTCCATCAATAACTGTTAATAGAAATAAATGAGGCAATTAAGTGGCATAATGACAGACACATAGATCACAACAAACAAGTAAGAGCTCCTTTGGCCTTCTGCTTGTTCGTTATGAGAGTGAAACGTGGGGGTGCCTGGGTGGCTCAGTGGGTTAAGCATCTGACGTTGGCTCAGGTTATGATCTCACAGTACGTGAGTTCAAGCCCTGCTTCAGGCTCCACACTCTCTCTCCCTCTCTCTCTGCCCTTCACTCACTCGCACTCTCGCTCAAAAAAGAAATTTTTTTAATTGAGTAAAAAAAAAAGAAAGAAAGTGAAGTGCTAAGGGAAAGAGCTAACTGTTGAGACGTCAAATAATTGACTGCAATAATTAAATCATCACCAATGACAAGGACTGTGGCATCCCAGAAAAATTTATAACCCAGCCTTGAAGGGTGGAAAGAAAGCAAAGTACAAGACAATAACCTACACTAGACCCATAGCTAGGCAGCAATGATGCAGGCAAATGAGGAGTGTAAAACATCAAGGAAAAATGGGAAGTAAGATTCGTCCAAACAGATGGGAAGTGAACTGACAAATTTTTCTTCTGTTTATGTCCTAATGCGGATTTGGTAACTAATTGCTTTTTAGATGGCTGTCCCAGAGCTCCTGGGTGGCTCAGACAGTAAAGCATCCCACTTCAGCACAGGTCATGATCTCACAACTCATGGGTTGGAGCCCTGCGTCAGGCTCTGCGATGACAGCTCGGAGCCTGCTGCAGATTCTGTGTCTCCCTCTCCCTCTGCCCCCTCCCCCACTCACGCTCAGTCTCTGTCTCTCTCTGTCTCAAAGATAAACATTAAAAATTTTTTTTAATTGAAGTGGCTGTCCGTCTGATGATGCAAGGTGGGCTGTATAGACAACTCCAGGAGGCACCGTCCAAATTCTCTACAGCATGAACAGTACCCCTGGAGCCATGCGAGGTGGGTGCTGCTCCCCTTATTTGTAAAGACAGTGGGACAGCCATCAAGTGAAGGTCTGAAATGACTCCTATGACTTTCTAATCACACACAGTAGCCCTCTGAACTGCCAGGGCCACATCGGTGACCTTCTACCAGCGGGGAGACAAAAGAGCGAAACAGATCAGGATTGGGGCAGCCTTATGAGTACTTCCTTGCCTGCGAATGTTCATTTTAGTGCTACGTGACCAACGCTAACTGACTGTGAAAGTGCTTCGGACAAGGCAGTGTGGTACGTACAGAATCTGCGGAACTGGCTCCCCGCCTTTGGTGAAGAAGATCAGAATCCAGTTGCGGAAATAAGAGTCGTCGTAAAAATAAAAAGTTCACATAAACCTCAGGGATGTGATAAGGATTACTGAGATCAACTCATCATTAAGTTGTAGCTGATGAAATGTGTTTTAAATGACACCCGCTCCTAAGCAGGCTGCCTTGCGGAGACGGTGACAAGAGGCGTCATCGCTCCGCGGTGACTGTGAGTCTCTGTGTGAGGGACCCCCAGGAGCCACACCAGGGTGCTGACGAGTCCCTTCCGCACGTTAGGTCACTTCTCTCCCATCGAAGGTGCTTTGGGGCTGGGCTGTGAGGAGTAAGACTTTTTGGCCTTAGGCGAAGTCAGCAAGTCAGGCTGACGGAGGCAAGAGTCTGACAGCACACGGGCATGAGCCGGGCAGGACCACTGTGCTCCGAGAGACAATTACACATAACCATGGTCTGCCACTGGAGCGGTCTCCCCTGGGGACAGAGGGTCTGGTGGGGCCAGAAGCATGGCAGGTGGCCAAACTCCTGCTGTTTCCTCCAACCTGTGCCTCTTCAGACACCTGGTGGAAAACCTGTGTCTGCTAGCTGACTCCTCAGGGCCCAGCACTGAGAAAGGCAGGAATGATCCAGATGCGAAGGCAGAGCTGGGGGGCGGGGGGGGGGGGGGGGGGGGGGGGGGCGGGGGGGGGGGGCAGGGGTCAGCCTGTGAGGACCAGGCAGGTTTTCTACACTGGGGGACATTTTTTTAATATTTTTATTTATTTTTGAGAGAGACATAGCTAACGGGAGGGGCAGAGAGAGGGGGAGAGAGAATCCCATGCAGGCTCTGAGCTGTCAGCCCAGAGCCGGATGCAGGGCTCAGACCCACAAACCATGAGCTTATATGACCTGAGCTTATATCAAGAGCCGTACGTTTAACTGACTGAGCCAGCCAGGCACCCCTGGGGAACGTTTAAGTGGGGAGCGTTTAAAATCCCCCTGAAGTCTCTGTGCATTGTATTTCCCTCCCTAACCTATAGGAGCTTTGGAGGAGAAATGTGGGAATGGCAGACTGAAGGCATACCAGAAAACTCTTTAAACACTACCGGTAAATAACTCCTGGATTCCCAGAGGCAACGAGAAGCCACTAGCACTCTCTCAGGAGGTGAGCTCAAAGCTAGAAAGGCCGACGGCCCGCTGAAGCGTGTGCTCAGGCCCCACATCTTGTATAAACCCTTCCTGGCACCTATGATATTTCAGCCACTGCGCCAGCTGTGGGGAACACAAAGGAGGGTAAGCCCCGCTCCCTGCCCCCAAGAGGCTCCAGTCCAGCCCAGGAGACAGTCCCACAGTTACCTTCTAGGCCAGTGTGAAAAAGCCCGATCAGCACCCAGGGAACCCCACAGGAAAGAGAGTGACGTGGCCAGGGGCAGGAACGTGTTTGCCAGCTCCCGAGTGAGACACAGACCACCCCACAGAGGGTTCTGGAGAAGAAAAGGGACCCTGGATTTGTAGAAGTGACACTGTCCCAGGCCACAGCCAGACAGGACCATGGGGCACACACAGGTGGCTCCCTCAGGAGGCAGACACAAAGCAGGTGAAGGTCAATGCCCTGTCTGACCCAGACGTGAAGGGCTTTATAGGGGGCACATCCCTCCAGGTTGGGCGGCCTTCCTGGTCTCATTCCAAAGCCCCTGCTTTTAACAACTACTCCAAAAAAATCCTTCATTAATAACTAAAGAGGTAGGGGAGAAGAGATGTGCTTGAAAGTATTCCCTTTCAGGGCGCCTGGGTGGCCCAGTCAGTTAAGCAACCGACTTCGGCTCAGGTCCTGATCTCCCAGTTCGTGAGTTCAAGCCCCACATCAGGCTCTGTGCTGACAGCTCAGAGCCTGGAACCTGCTTCAGATTCTGTGTCTCCCTGTCTCTCTGCCCCTGCCCTGCTCACATTCTGTGTCTGTCTGTCAAAAATAAATAAATTTTTTTTAAATTTTTTTCCAGTATTCCCTTTGTACCCAGCCCCTTCCAAGCAAGCCACGCACTATTTCCCCAAACTGAATGCATGCACATCAAAACTACCTGGAACATTTAAAAAACACACATATTTGTGGCCCAACTTCCGAGGTAGGGGATCCAGAACTCCAGGGGCACAGCCTGGAAGTACTTATTTTCCACAAGCTCCCTCAGCTCTTCTTGGTCAGTCTGACATCAGCTCTTCTCAGGAGCCCAACCACAGCTGGGTTCAAGGAGGAGTCATCCGAAGGGGAACGTGCCGCCCATCGCTCTACCAGGCCGGCCCAGCCTGGAGACAGGCCAGGTGTGCAGAGCCCTGCTTGACATCTGACAGGCTCCTGGAGGGAGTTCTAGGGCCTCCTTCCCAAGAATCATTAAGAGCAGACCTCCACTGATCCAAAGCAAGGGCTCCTGAGTGAATTTCTGTAGTCTAATTCTGGTTGGAAGAGTTGGCCTCAAAACACAGCCAAAAGCGGGGCGCCTGGGTGGCGCAGTCGGTTAAGCGTCCGACTTCAGCCAGGTCACGATCTCGCCGTCGGTGAGTTCGAGCCCCGCGTCGGGCTCTGGGCTGATGGCTCGGAGCTTGGAGCCTGTTTCCGATTCTGTGTCTCCCTCTCTCTCTGCCCCTCCCCCGTTCATGCTCTGTCTCTCTCTGTCCCAAAAAAAAAAAAAAAACGTTGAAAAAAAAAAAAAAAAAAAAACACAGCCAAAAGCAAGATGAGCAAATAACATCCGTGGGAAGCCGGAGTCACGACACTTATGGCCCCTGGAGAGAATAAGAAGGAGGCACCTATCTCCAGGCATTTATTGCACAGCTTACCTAAACAGAGAGCTGGTGCACAGCGTACCTAAACAGAGCACTCTCCCCACTGTGGCTTTATCGGGGACATCGCCGCAGTGGGTAGAAACTCGGCCCTAAGCCCCATCAATCCTGTCTTTGCCACAGGCAAATTCATCGAACCCTATAACCCCTGGTTTCCTCATGTGTAACAGAGGTACGCACTGCAGGAGATCTCTTCGCTTGAGAACCCACAGGAGAACCTGGCCCATCCCCAAGACACACTTGGAAGGGTGCACACCCCTTGCCACGGTCCAGGTCGCCGTGCTCACATTTCAGCCTCCCTGCTGAAGAGGAGTGGCCTCTGCAGGAGGGAACACAACAGCCCTCAGATCACAGACAGGAAAGAGAACCACCCCCCCCCCCCACACACACACACACACCGGCCACAGCCACTCTGGTCCCCGAGCAACATGAAGCCAGAGACCTGGTGGTCCTGCCCACCACCCCGTCCCCAGCACCCAATGTGGAGTCTGGCTTGTGGTCCTCACTCGTGACAAATCTGATGAATAAATGCAATAACGAAGGAATAAACGAGGCAAAGAAAGAAAACCTACTACGTGCCCGCACGCCATGTGCACCTCCCAGGCACCACCTTGATTAGTTTTCTACGTGCCCAGGGTGGCACTGGGCCATACATGTCACTCTTCTCACCTTACGGATGGGGGCTCTGGGGCCTAGAGAGAAGGAATGAGTGCCCCAGGACAGGACACACGATTAGTACGCGGTGGAACCAGGAACCAACCTCAGGTCATGTGAGGGCAAAGTGTGCCTCACCTCCACGCAAACTGCCTTCTGCCCTCCCTGCCTCTGCTACCCTGGCTGCCCTTCGAAAGGCTTCGCACGGTGGTATCTCCACGCTCCAGTTCATGGAGCCTTACAGTTGGCCCGACCCTGGGCAAGTACATAGCTGTAGTCCAAAATTCTCAACTAACAGAAGGAACAGAGGGGCCCAGAGAGACAAGTGCACAACAGAGGGCACCTGGCCAGAGACGCTGACTCTGACCCCCAGATACGCTTCTCTCTATCGTGCTCTCCTTTAAGGACCTCCTGCACGCAGCAAACACATCCTGAAATACACATCCTTCTCCTGTCCTTGTTCTCCGGAATGCATTGTGCATGCGTCCATTCAGGCTGCTGTATCAATACCACAGACTGGATGGCTTTGTGAACACAGGAAACTCTAGCTCACGCTTCTGCAGGCTGTGAGGTCCAAGATCAAGGTGTTGGCAGACCTGGTGCCTTGTGAGGCACCTCCTGGTTCACAGATGGCTGTCTGTTCACTGTGTCCTGGCAGAAGGCAGACAAGGGAGCTCTGGGGTCTCCTTCTGATAAGGGCACTAATTCCATTCTGGAAGGCTCTGCCCTCAGGCCCGAGTCACCTCCCGAAGGCCCCACCTGCAGACGCCACTACACGGGGGTTAGGACTCAACACCTGCATTCCGGGGGGATATAAACATTCGGCCTACAGCACCTTCCCCATCAGGGAGGACTGGGTACGGAGGAAGCAGACATCAGAGACTACCATCGAATCCAGAAGGATTTTTTTTTTCATTGAAAACAGAAGCCACAGCTCCACTGGTTCTGCCCAAGATGCCCCTAATTCTACCCACCACCGGAAGGCCTACACTCGTGTCTGCGGCTGTCTGAGCTCAGGAGTACGGAATCCCTCACCAGTGTGGCCCCGACTGTCGATGCTCTGCTCAACCCCGTCCCAGGAGGGCCCAGGCCCAGAGGAGCTCCTGGAGAGACTTGGCTGGAGTGATGATCGAATAACCAAGAGGAGCTTCAGCCTTAGCGTCCTAAGTGCTAGGAAGGAAACACCCAGAGAGCAAAGAGAACATGCAGCAGGAGCTGGCCCAGGGTGAGCGGCCGGGGATGCTCCCTGAAGAACTGACACTGAGGATGACAACGGACAGCGGGTAAGATGGGCTAGCCGGGAGGACAACGGGGAGCACCGCAGGAGACAGAGGTTCTGGCAGCACACCCTAGTCCTTTCCACCCTGACTCTCGGCTCCAGCCCCACCCTGCACACAGGAGTCAGCGTGCAGCTGACACTGGCTTGTGCTTCTCCATTAGGTCAAGGGTCCGAACACAGTCCTGCACGTGATGCACCATCAGAGCCAAATGAACCTGGCCATGAGTTCAGCCAGCCGGTGCCGTCAAGTCCGGCACCCAGGAATGACCCTGCACCTGCTCCATGCCACCAGGAGGCAAGGAGCTGCATCTCAGCCCGACGGGACCTCTGGGGACATGTCAGAGCACAGCATTTATTCAAAAAGACAGCTCCTCTAGGAACTGCAGAGAAGGAAAGAATGGAAAATCCAGAAATGATCAGAATCCTAAAATAAGCAAAGGAAAACACAGGCCAGCGGCCTTTCTGTCCAAAGACCTACTTCCCAAGCCAGGTTGTGAATTTTCAATTATGACTTAAAAAGCTTAAGGGGCAAGCCCTGGAGTCTTTGCCAAGGTGAAGTTCAAAATGCCTGAAGACCATTACTCAGATCACAGAACACCACTGCCCTCATTAGGCCAACAGATACCTATATATCATATACATGTATGTGTATGTGTGTATTTACGGATATACATGCATGTATATTGGACACAAATAACCCACTATTGTTGCTTTATTTGACAATTGATTTACTGAACAATTTATTTCCCAATTTGGCAAGAAGTCTGCCTTGTAGCCGTTGCTGTTTGATGTATTTTAGGCAAGACAATATGTATTTCCTTGTTTTAGTCAAAATCAATATCATGGAACAACTTGGTCAATGCTTATTACATAAGACTGCATCTTCTAGTTCAAATCGCACAGACTCTGGAGTCAGACTGGCTAGGCCACTAGTTTTTACCTTAAAGCCAACCTCTTTCCCTTTCTCTCTCAAGCTGGCTGTCTCACCCAGTAAAATGAGGGTGCTCATCTAGACACAGGTTCCAGAACTCAAGGACTTTACTTTGGAATCCACCAGGGAGTATGTTACACATGCAAACTCTCCAAATCTCCGGCTCAGAAAGGACTCTGAGATCCTTCTAGTGCTAACATCCCATGACTGTCGGAGATATGGCTGAGCACACGAAACCAGAATCACTTCCCTATTCAGGATGACTTTCAATTCCTTTTTGGAGTTAGTGCAAAGCAGGGGAAGTACAACACTTGATGGAGAAGTTTGCTTAACACTGGGAAGCATCACACACATGCTCACCAGGCCACTAAGAGCTTTCTTTCTTTTTTGTTTTTGTTTTGGATTGTATGAGAGTTTTATTTTTTTATATACATAATTTATTATCAACTTAGCTCACATACAGTGTGTATAGTGTGCTCTTGGCTTTGGGAGTAGATTCCTGTGATTCATCACCAGCTAGAACACCCAGTGTTCACCCCAACAGGCGCCCTCCTCAGTGCCCATCACCCATTTTCCCCACCCTGCCCCCCGACCTCCCACACCCGTCAACCCTCAGTTTGTTCAAAACCCTCAGTCTGTTTCTAAATGTGTGTTCCAAGCTGACTAGTTAGTAGGAGTTAGACGACACAGGTAAATGTGTAAACAGGGTCATCTTAGTGGGTCCATCAACTCTCTACAAATGTATGTAGTATCTGTGTGTACACAGGGCTCTATTTTATGTCACTACACAGAAGGTGCATTGTCTTAGTCCAGTTAAGAACCCCAATCCTGAAGACTGCCCTCATATAACCCTCACTCAGGCTGACCATGCAGGGAACACAGTGCCACCCACCGTGCTGAGAGATACAAAGAAGACAGAGACACAGCCCCTGACTTCAAGGAGCGGCTGCAGGGAGCAAAGGGGCATGGGGGGGGGGGGGGGGGCAGGAAGAAGTACACAAATAAGTCAGTGCAGAGCCTGCTTGGGATTCTCTCCTTCCCTCTCTCTCTCTGCCCCTCCTCCGCACATGTGCATACACTCTCTCTCTCTCTTAAAATAAATAAATCAACTCAAAAAAAATGATGGATGTTTTTCTTAGATAACGAATAAACCCAGATGGTGCTTAAGCACTCCTCATAAACGTCATGAAAGAGGTATGCCACCCCATTCTAAGTAGACACTGACACCACAGACACCACAGTTCAGAACTGTAATCACTGATGTGCCAAATCACGAAGGTCTCTGCACATACCCGTGGGAAGCTTCCAATTTCCTCTGCTGTATGAGTGGTACAGACAACAGAGAGAAAGAATATCAAGGAAAGGTACATAGCTTCATTTATTAGGTCCCTGAAGATTGCTGAATGGCCGGTACCATACAACAACCCCTGGGTTCTTACCCTGCAAAACTACACAAGATGGACAAGCACAGCTAGCAGGAAGAGGAGCGGTGTGGCCAGGCCACGTGATCACACAGCACCCCCCCCCCCAACAAATCTGCAAGTGGGCCACTCCAACAAGACCCGAACACGCTGCCCATACAGCTCTCACTCAACTTGTGCAGCACCTCCGGACAGCACAAGAATGGAGAAAAACCACACTGAAAAGGGCAAGAGGGACGGTCTCACTTCATCCCCAATAAATGAAGAGATGTTGTTTTAATGCATCTTGCAACGCCCTGTAATTGGTACAGATGCCAGGCGTTATTTTTGTACGTATTAAAAGTATTAATTTCTTAAAAGATCAGCAGTTTCCATAGACCGGTTTTGAAATTCTTCCTTCCTCTAATACACGGGAAGCCTCAAAAATGAAAGCAAAGCCTCCCTCGGGTTCTGAGCTTCTCTCAGGCACCCAGCTGAATGGTCACAAGAGCACACGGAGGGTGGTGGCCTGGCCAAGAGAAGACAGGGATGGACTGAAGCCAGGTAACGTGGGGTCGGCCACCGGAGCACCGGACTCGAGAAGGATTCTGCATTTCCAGGGCAGGAGGACGATGATCTTATGAATAGGGGAGGAGGTCAGGAGGGGGGTGGCCTGAATAAGAGGATAAGTTCCACGCTGGGTGGGAAGGGCTCTTAGGAATTCTTTTTTTGTCTATTTGGCTTAAATGAGCCGAAGTAACACCACTGACAAGACTGCTCCTGAGGATGCTGAGGGGACAATGAGGAGTCCCTGCTCTGGACCACGGGTGTGCACACCGTCAGAGAAGGGTCTACGCAGCGCTCACTGACGCCTACAGAGGAAGAGGGTGTGGACCTAGCGGTGTGGCCACACTGAGAATGCTTTCCCTCTGTGTTCCCCATTCCAAAGTCCACGAGTACCCACCCCCTGCTGCACACCATGCACCCCTGCCAAAAAAAAAAAAAGAGTGTGGACTACAACCCACGGAACCAGAGTGACAAAGAGGAACACTGGGACCATCACAGTCAATCAACTGTTCCTGCGGACGGAGATTCCAAGGCGCACGGAGGCGGACGCCCACACGGACCTCGCCGCTGACAGAGATCTCACGCTCAGCTGCCCTGACTCCTTCCTGCCACCGGGGAGCACATCTAGGCTCCTGTTCGCTTCCTCACCTGTCAGGGCACAGCCCCGCACCATAGTGCTGGTGCTCGCACACGTGGGTGGGGGCACCATCTGTTCTAACTGTGGCGTGAATTCCAGGGGTGGGCGATGGAGAAAAGAGGAGAAGCATTCCCCAAGCATGTTTTCACTGAGGTTCCCTGCATCTTTTAACGATGATTAACATTTTTTTTTTAATGCTTATTTATTTTTGAGAGACAGACAGAGTGAGAGTTGGGGAGGGGCAGAGAAAAAGGGAGACACAGTATCCGAAACAGGATCCAGTCTCTGAGCTGTCAGCACAGAGCCCCATGCAGGGCTCGAACCCGTGAACCACAAGATCACGGCCTGAGCTGAAGTCAAGACACTCAACCAACTGAGCCACCCAGGTGCTCTAACAATGATTCGCATTATTAATTATACTAGTTACCCAATCACTTTTAAGAGAGTAATGATCAGTACATATTCTTCTTTATATGGGATCTGAAATCAAAGGGTTTACCAAAAAAGAAAAAAAAAAAAAAAACAAGGAAACTAAGATCATATGTTTGTTCTGGAATAAAATATACATTTTGCGTGTTTTGAGCAGAAAAAGAAATGTAAGCCCTCACTTCAGCTCACTACACATTTTTGTAACGTACTTATAAAAAGGAAGCGTAATAGTATGAACATGAATCTATAAATCATAAAAACCTCAAGAATGAGAAAGGAGGGGCACCTAGGTGGCTCAGGTAGTTAAGCATCTTGACGTCATCTTGATTTCTTGACTCCTGATTTCGGCTCAGGTCATGATCTCACAGTTCATGGAACTGAGCCCCATGTCAGGATCTGCCCTGGCAACACAGAGTCTGCTTGAGATTCTCCCTCTTTCTCTCTCTCTCTCTGCCCCTCCCCGACTCTGTCTCAAAATAAATAAACATTTAAAAAAAAATGAGAAATGAAATTTCAAAAACAGCACTGGCTGTCTCAGCCACTTAAGTGTTATAAAATCCCTTATTATAGTTACAATCTGGGGGGGCAGGGGAAAATAGACCAGATTATATTAAGAAAAAAAACAAACAATGATACAAAGGTCATGTAACACAGGTTTTTAAGTTTGCTTTGAATAATTTGGGAAGGAATTGAGGCAAAAAGGCCCTTCTGCTCATATAAAATTGTAATTGAAGAACACTGAGTCATCAAATTACCTTAATCTCAACCTTAGTTGTCCAAGGAAAATCTTTTTTTTTTTAGCGTTTATTTATTTTTGAGACAGAGAGAGACAGAGCATGAACAGGGGAGAAGCAGAGAGAGAGGGAGACACAGAATCTGAAACAGGCTTCAGGCTCTGAGCTGTCAGCACAGAGCCCGACGTGGGGCTCGAACTCACGGACCGTGAGATCATGACCTGAGCCAAAGTCGGACGCTTAACCGACCAAGCCACCCAGGCGCCCCCAAGGAAAATCTTTAGAAACAAAATGTTAAAGAATAAGGTACATCTGGAGGGATGATTGCATTGGGATCAATCTTCATTCTGACATATGTTTCACAATTTCAAATAGCCTGCCTAGAAAGAAATTCATTCATCTCATGGAAATGGCACTTTCGCTATGGGAAGATATAGACATACATATCTCCAAAACTATAAGAACTTTCATATCTTGCTAGTGAGAATAATTACCGGAACAAGATTGCCTGAAAAGAGATTTAACAGTATCTATCAAAATCATAAATGTACATATCCTCTGACTCAAAAATTCTATCTCTGGAAATGTATCTTACAAACAAACTTGCACACGTACAAGGTTGTGTTAAGCAGCAGTATCTTCCTTCTACCAAAAGGACTAGAAATACCCCAAATGCCCATTACTAGGACACCTGTAAAATAAATCATGGAAAAACTATGCGGAATACCAAGTGTCTGTGAAGTATTCTCTTTTTTTAAGTTTATTTATTTATTTGAGGGGGGGGGGGGGGGGGGGGGGAGAGCATGACCAAGGGAGGGCAGAGAGAGAGGGAAAGACAGAATCCCAAGCAGACTCCACACTGTCAGTGCAGAGCCAGACGCAGGGCTCAAGCTCACGAACCATGGGAGCATGACCTGAGCCGAGACGAAGAGGTGGACATTTAACCGACTGAGCCCCCCAGGTGCCCTGAGTGGTGAAGTATTCTATGAATTATATGGAACTATCTGCATAATATTAAGTAAAAAATTTAAGTAACAGAAGAATTGACACTATATACCACCTTTTGTATTAAATCGGAAGCAGGGAAAAATAATCACCTATGTCTGTATCCATTTCTAAAGAAATTTTGTTTTAGAGCTAAAGAAATTAAAGAGATTTTGGAAGAATACACACAAAACTAGGGAGGTGAAGGATGAGGAGGGAGGGAGGTATTTCACTATATGTCTTTTTACTCTAAGTTTTGAACTATGTGAATATATTGCCCATTCAAAAAAATCAATATTCAAACAGCAAAAGCGATTTACTTAATGCTCAAGACATTTCACTAATAAGATGCTTCCTTAAAACAAGGAAAGCAAAGATTTCACATATCATCAAACAAAACTGACCTTCAAATCGTTAAGCAAAATGTGAAATTACATAACCTGTCTTTACTTCTTCAAAGACAGTATTTTCATATGCCTTGCATAAATGTAACATGTTCAGTACTTTAGCCTAAAAATAACCCCATTTCAATGTTTTCAGGTTAAATCTCAACTTGATTACTGACACAAAAACCAGCCAAATTCCAGCAGTGTAGGTACTTTCCAGAGCTTTCCTGCCTCACCACAGGAGACACCCATACCTTTGTCAGAACGATTCTTCCTCCCATGAGGGATTCGGTGAAGGCAGAGAATATAGCCGTCTTTTGTCTCAACGTAGTGTTCCTCACTAGGGAATCCCCAGTAAGAGATCATTTCAGTCTACAGAGAAAAAGAAAAATGGAATTTCTGTGCACAGAATCTGACAAGATCTCCCACATTAACAGGCAAAGAAGACAAAATGTCAGCAGGCATTCTCCAGGCTTTATTAAATCAGTTAGTTATTAGTGACATTTTAGTGTGCTCAACCTAGTAGCACCCCCCACGCAAGAGTAAATCCTCCACTGGTTTTATGCATACCTTCTACTCACAGGTGTTTGATTAACCTTGGTTTCAACATTCTAACATGTTCTACACCACACATGTCTAATTTCACCACCACGTTGGGCCTCTTTGTTTCCATCCTGGCTCCCAGGTACAAGTAAACATTCTTCATTTGTTTTCTAAATATGCCAGCTAATATTGTGATCTGCACGCATAAAATATCCTTATTTTCAGAGGTCCCTTCCTGGGAAACAAAGCGTAGCATTAATCTGTTTTTATCAATGAACTAATGAAATTACACTAGTAAAATACAGAATGGCAAGGTGGAGTTGGAGGTCAAGAAAAGATGAAAAGCAGGAGATTGTGATCAAATTCACTTCTCCATAAGGAGCAGTCCATGGAGAAACTCTTAACCAGGAGCTCAGTAGAATATGGATAATTCAATTATCTAGATTTAACGTAAGTAAATGCTCACTATCCTTTCCTCTGCAAGTATCTGAAAGAATTTAATTCTTTCATTTTTACAGAAAAAAAAAATTAAAGGAGGGGAGGAATAAGAAAAAATTGGGGACAAGAACTAAAACTTGACCCTAAGACCCTGATCAAGTTACATTCTCTTGACTCACTTTGCATTTATTAGCTTCTAACCGTGGTGTCTTGATTCTTCAGCTGGGTCTCTGCTTCATCTATTTTAAAGTAGCCACTGTCTCTAGTCATTTGTATTTTCCCAATGTTTTAGGCCTAAATGAGATAGTTCCAGGTTTTATTGTTTCCTTAAGATTAATAACCTTGAAACGTTAATTTCAAATTTGAAGTATTAATTACTCCACAAATTGTTTTTGCTTATTTGTTCTAACAAAACTTTTTTTTCAGACATTTTGATTTTTATATTGAACTGTGCTCCCTGGACACTGCTAATCACACCTCTTGTTCACTGTGTTGTAACAGCAGCACTCGGGAGTAGCATTCTTGCAAAGTTTTAATACGTTTTCATCCTTCAAAGAGGTGAGTTGGTGGCTTCATGTGGCCCACTTAACCGAACCTCAGAAAATAACTGACCTTTGTCACATGCATTTTTTTTTTTTTAATTTTTTTTTAACGTTTTATTTTTATTTTTGAGACAGAGAGAGACAGAGCATGAACGGGGAGGGGCAGAGAGAGAGGGGGACACAGAATCGGAAGCAGGCTCCAGGCTCTGAGCCATCAGCCCAGGCTCGAACTCACGGACCGCGAGATCGTGACCTGAGCTGAAGTCGGACGCTTAACCGACTGAGCCACCCAGGCGCCCCCCGTCACATGCATTTTAAAAGCATCTTTCAGGGGCGCCTGGGTGGCTCAGTCAGTTAAGTGTCGGACTCTTGGTTTTGGCACAGGTCACGATCTCAGTTTCGTGAGTTTGAGCCCTGCGTCGGGCTCTGCGCTGACAGTGTGGAGCCTGCTCGTGATTCTCTCTCTCCGTCTCTCTCTGCCCCTCTCCTACTCATGCTGTCTCTGTCTCTCTCAAAATAAATAAATAAAACTTTTTAAAAAATGTTGAAGCATATTTGAGATTTTGAGAAACTTACCACATTCATATTTGTTTCGGGATCCACAGCTGCCAGCTTCCCTTTGAACGCCTCGCACTGCAAGGTCCCAAGGACCAAATAGAACACCAACCCCAGGAGCTGCATTTTCATTCTGTATAAAGTAGTCTATTGTTATTTGTCTGAATTTCACTGCACAAATTATGCTGGTAGATTAATGCTCCCATAAAAAGTTCTGAACCAGGCTTAGGGGCAAGTCAAAGTCAGGTTCAGGGGCAAACACGAGACAAAGGACTCCGGCCCTATCTGGAAACAGAAAAAAGTGAGGAATTATTATTTTTTTTACTAAGAAACCTCTCTACCTGCCATCCTCCACAAGGTTACCATGTGACCTTTGGAGCCCAGCACACCCACTCACCCTCTCACCACAAGGTTCAACAAATTGTTCCAGAGAAATAACAGAGAAGAGGACTTAGAGGGTAATAGGCTGAAAAAAAAGGGAAGATCCACAAAATTTCAGAACCGGTTAACCTCCCATCTTTTCCCTTCGAATAATGATTTAACATTTTTAAGTTCTCATTTTTAAGTGCAGTATTAGTGCATGCCTCCCACTGTCTACTTATTTCCGTTCTTGCCCAAAATTACACATCAGGATTCGAATTTGTCACCCAAATGTTCTGCTAAGTGAAATAAGCCAGATTGAGAAAGACAAAAACCACATGATTCCACGTATAAGTGCAATCTAAAAAACAAATGAATAAACAAACAAAAAGCAGAAACAAACCCATAAATACAGAGAACTAGTGGCTGTCAGGTGGGAGGTCAGGCAAAATGGGTGAAGCGGAGAGGGAGATACCGGCTTCCAGTTATGGAATGAATACATTACAGGGATGAAACGTACAGGGTAGGGAATGTCCTCAAGGGTACTGGAATAGAGTTACATGGTGACAGACGGTAGCTACATTTATGGTGAGCATAGCATAACACACAAAGATGTTGAAACACTATGTTGTACACCTGAAATGAATGGCCCATTGTGTCAACCATACTTCAGTTAAAAAATAATAATAAATTTTTAAAAAATAAATAAAACAAATAGGTCATCCAAGGAAAAAGCTGAAATGAAAAGGAAGCCTGCAAGAGAAACAGGATAGAAGAACATCCCTTTCTCCTTCTGAGACCCTCCAGAACACCAACAAAGATGATCTAGCTTCTGCCAGCACAGCAAAGACCTCGGGGATGGATGTTAAAGGCAAAGTAAAGTGAGTCTCCCCAAGGAACCTGGATGATTAGAAGCAAAGCAGGAACTACAGCCTAGGCATCCTACATTTTTAAAAATATAATCACTTAAAAAAAAAAAAAAAGATGCATGCATGTATACCTATTCAAAGACTTGTATAAAAATGTTTAAAACAGCTTTGTGTGTAATAAACAAAAACTCGAAAAGCGCAAATGTCCAAAATGGGTGAATGGTTATGGATAGGACACGAACATGATATATACATACTACTCAGCAATAAAAAGGAATGAACACACAGTAACACGGATGAATCTCAAACTAATTATGGTGAATGAAAGCAAGACCAAAACACAAGAAGAATAAATACATCTGAGTCTATTTATAGAAAACTCTACAAGCAGATCTAGGGCTGGCTGCCTGAGAAGAAAAGGGAAAGGAGGAAAAGACTGGAAAGGGGTATGCACGAGAAGGGTGATGGACAGGTTCACTATACTGAATTTACCGATGGTTTTGCAGGTGTATGCATATGTCAAAATTTCTAAATTGTTCACTTAAAAAAGTCTTGTTATTGTATGTCAATAATACGGCTGTTTTTGAGACTTGTGCTTAACTGAGTAATCCACAAATCTTAGGGCATTGGTTCTCAGGGGATTACAAATAGTGAATTCTGCCAAAGCAAGCACTGCACTTAGTATCCAACCAGCAGTGACCCCTGAACGTCTACAAAAAAAGTCATGTTACCTTGAATCTGCACCGCCAAAGCAAACTCACTGGCCTTTACTCACAAGTGTAGACTTCTTTGTGGTGGTTGGGAAGGGCTGCCTCGTCCCGAGCCATAAATTCAACCTCCCCAAAATCCATTTTTACTAGGGAATGGGGTGTAGATTGAAAAGGAAACGGAAAAGTTGTGCCCACAATTTAAAACAAAGAATCATCTGGCAGCAGACTGTTTGCACTCAGTCCTGCCCTACAGAACCTGGGCCAGCTGTCCACGGAGAGGCTCCAGGAGGGCGACAGGATCTATCACCCAGGTAATTTTTCCTTCCGACACAACATTAAGCAAGCTTCTCAACCTAGGAGTCAAGGGATTCCCGGAAGGCTGATGATTGAGAAGCTTAAATGGAGAAAAAGCCCCCATCCAGGCTGGATTCTGTGTGCTTTCCTGGGTTTTCTTAGCAACTTTTATCTCGGGTCTTTCTACATTGTAACAATCCAAGTATGTGCTCTGCTGGCCCTCATTTCACCCCAGCCCATGTGCAAAGCTGGCGTCTGACTCAACTTTGAACCCCTAGGGCCTGAAGAGATGCCAGGCAAATATTGGATGCACAGTTCAGATTGGAATACGGGATAGGGAGTGGTCCAAAAGTTCAGTGGCTGGAGAAAAGAAAAACCGCAAAGCGGCCTTCCATTTTGCTTTCTAATAATGACACCACCACCACCAATAATTTCGGTTCCCATTTAAACTTGCGCTACGCGCCAGACAACCGCCGGCAGCGCTGCTGACCTGTGTGAACTACTCTGCGCAAATCTGGGGGGTACCGTTAAATCTTCTTTCGAGAGAGGCTGGGATTGCACCTAGGTTACGTACCGGAAGCAAAGTGGCAACGGGTTTAGAGGGAAGCTTGACCAGGGGAAAGGGGGTAGCTGGGAATCAGGAGTCCCGATTGTCACCGCAGTCCGCGGGTTCCGGACGGCTTTGCTGATCGGCGGCCGCTCGCGTCCAGGAAATCGAAGGGCTCCCGGAGAAGGGCGGGCAACTTCAGGGGGACCCCCCACCCCGAAACCTGGACCGCGCCGCCCGTAGAAGGGGCACCCGCAGATGCTCCAGACAAGGTGCTCCAGGTGGGATGCTCCAGGCGCCAAGAGCAGGGGGTCCCGCCAGCCTGCAGAGGGTCACGGGGAGAAGGGGGGGGGGGGGGAGTGCGGCGGGGCACATGGAGGCAGGGGCTGCCGCACCTCACCTGGCGGCGCAGCCAGAGCCCCACTCACCTGCACTGATCCTCCCCTGCAGCTGTCCAGAGCCGCAGTGCCCGCACGCGGAGCCGGGCACCTGGAGGGCCAGACGCGAGGGCAGGCGCTCCCCCGCTCCCCAGCTTAAGCTTTGTGCACAGCCAATCGGAGCCGCGGGCCTTCGGGAAGTGCGGCAGAGACCCCGCCCTGCCCTGTGCTTCCGAGCGAGCGAGCGTCCGGACCCGCAGAGCATGCGCTGTGGGCGGGCCCCAGCGGGGCGGAGGCTCCGCCTCCCAGACCCAGCAGTAGCCCAGGGACATCATGAGGCAGCGGAGGCTGCCTGCGCCCTGCCAAAGGAGCTCCTGCAGGGTTGGCACCCTCTGCACCTGCCATAAGGCTATGGGCTCTCTAAGTGAAAAGAAATGATATGTTCAGTATAAAGCGCTAAGCAATGTGTCTGATGCAAAGCAATCTTGCTGTACATTTTATTGTTATTTCTAAACTGCCAACCATTAAGACACTGCAGTGTAGCCGCCAACCAAATAAGGTCCCTGTTCTCCTGCTTACATTCCAACGGAAAGAGACACACCATAAATAAATATATAATATAAAGTACTAGAAAGTTCTACAAAGAACAATAAAACAGTAAAGAGACAATAAAGGAAGATGCTATGTTATATGTAAGGTAATCAGAAAAGGACTCTGATGAAGTGACCACTGAACACAAACAGGAAGGTGACTAAGAACCATGTGGATATTGGAGAAAGACCATTCTGGGGTGAGAGAATAGCACGTGCAAAGGCCATGAGGCAGAATATCCTGACGGGTTCTAAGAAGAACAAATGTGGTAGTAGAGAGTGGTAGAACACAAAGTCTTAGAAGTAGCTGGGTGCCCTGCAGGACAATTTTAGAGAAGAAGCCAGTGGAAGGTTTTCCAAAGAAAGGCAACATACTCTGGTTTATAGTTTAGAAAGACCACTCTGTTGGCTAGGGTCAACTATGGAAACAGGGAGACAAATTGGAAGGCTACTGCAATAGTCCAAGCGAGAGTTAATGATGGCTTGGACTGGGGCAGTGGGAGCAGTGGAGGTGGAGAAAAATACTCAGATTCAAATGGAGAAAGTGCCATGAATTCAAATGGAGGAAGCACCGAGAAGAGCAGCTTGGGAGGAAAATCAAGTGTTTGTTCTAGATGTGTTGATTTTGAGACACTCGTTAGAGAATTCTCTCCGCCAAGGCTCTGCCGGCAACCGGAACTCACTCTAGGGATCCCAAACAGAAGAAATGGTTACACAGGTGGCAGAATTTCCAGGAAGCCAAACAGGGTTTGCACAAGCCCCGCAGAGACCGGCGACAGCAGGCAAGGCTGAGGCATTATCGGGGGAAGACAGTGTCACCAGAGACCGGAGGTTCCTGCGTCGAGCAGTAGTCTCTGCCAGAGACACTTCCAAGGCCGAGAGAGGAGAACCACACATCCTGTGGCTTTCCCTGGCTCCCGCCCTCCGGTCTCCCACTAGTCCCTCCTTAGGGTCAAATGCAACCTGACGCTGGCTGACCGAGGACCCTAAGAAATGCAGCCTGCAGGGATCAGACCCCTCACCCTCCAAGACACAGAGCAGAGGACGGACAGAGAATGGATCCAGAGACAAACTGGCAAAGATCAGCACTGGCATGTACACATCCAGTGTTCAAAGTCAAGTTCCAGGCTGGAGATTTAACGTCGGAATAATTTGCTTATAATGGTGTTTAAAGCCCTGAGGCTCTATGAGGTCTCCCAGAGAGGAAGCATAAATAACAAAAAATAACATAGAGACTCAGAAGATACGAAAGCTGAGAAGAGGGCACCTGGGTGGCTCAGTCGGGTAAGTGTCTCATTTCACCTCAGGTCATGGTCTCACGGTTCCCGAGTTCAAGACCCGTATCGTGCTCTATGCCGTCAACATAGAGCCTGCTCCAGATCCTCTCTCCCTCCTCTGCTCCCCCTCCTCCGCTTGCACTCTGTCTCTCTCAAAATAAATAAATAAACTTTTTTAGAAAAAACTGAGACGACAGTCAGGTTGGAGAATCGTGTTGGGTGTGAGACCGAGTCGAGAGAGAGATGACTGGCCCACACTTGAGCACTGAAGAATGAGCATCACATTTAGCAATATTTCTGTGTCAGACGTTGTGCTAAGCCCTTTACACAGAGTATCTCCTTCAGCTGTCAAAACTACCTCCAAAACTCCATTTTGCAAGTGGGTAAATGGAGGGTTAGAAAGGTTCAATATATCGCCTCAAGTCACAAAGTAGAGGGTAAAGCGGTCCGAGACACAGCCCAGGCAAATTAAGTCCAGGCTTTTCATCCATAAACAAACAAACAAACAAACAAATATCCAACCACGAAGCCCCTTCATCCAAGTAAGGGAGGATTTTCCCCACTTTCTGCTTTGGGCCATTGTAAGCCACAGTGACTGGCAGATGACCCATACATTTAGTATAAAGAGAAAGCTTTACAGAAGACAGCAGGTGCAAGGTGGTGTGTGTGTGTGTGTGTGTGTGTGTGTGTGTGAGAGAGAGAGAGAGAGAGAGAGAGAGAGAGAGAGAGAGAGAGAGAGCGCGCGCATGCGAGCGCACGAGCACTCCAGTAATCTACCAAGGGTTCCTCTCAAGTCCTGGGCTATTACCCAGAGTCTGTATGTGAAGAAACTACACTAGACCAGGGAAAAAGACACCTGAGAGGAACAAATGGGAAAATCCCCCAAGTTTACAAAGGATTGAGACTAGTTCAGGCGATACCAGACCAGAAGGGAAAAACCTTATAATATAAAAGACACTTAGTAGTAGACTCAGAAGGATATTATTGCCTCAGCATGGGGCAAAATTATCCCTAAGTAAGCCTGCTTAAAAGTAAGAGTCCTGAAAGAGACCCTCGGTTGATTTTCACAAGACAGTACGGTGGGAAGGAATCATCTTTTTGACAAATGGTGTGGGAACAGCTGGATGGCTCCACGCACAGCAGTTAACTTCCACCCTTACCTCACAGCATATACAAAAACTAACTTGGGGCACCCGGGTGGCTCAGTTGGTTAAACGTCTGACTTTTGGTTTTGGCTCAGGTCACGATATGACAGTTCGTGAGTTTGAGCCCCACTTGGGCTATGCTGGCAGTGCAGAGCCTGCTTGGGATTCTCTCTCTCTCCCTCTCTCTGCCCCTCCTGCTCATGCTCTCTCTCTCTTTCTCAACATAAATAAACTTTTAAAAAATTAACTCAAAATGAACCATCACCATAAATTTGAAATTTATGGGGAGATCAGAGAAAATATTGGGTTTGCCAAAAGGATTTCTTAAACAGAACATAAAAAGCACAACCCATGAAGGAAAAAAAAATTAACAAACTGGACTTCTTCAAGATAAAAAACTTTTTCTATTTCAAAAAATACTTCATAACCGCAGTGAGATTCTGCTTCATATCCACTAGGATGACTATAATAAAAAAGACAGAGAGGTACCTGGGTGGCTCAGTTGGTTAAGTGACCAACTCTGGATTTCAACTCAGGTCATGATCTCACGATTCGTGGGATCGAGCCCCACATCAGACTTCTTGCTGACAGTGCGGAGCTGCTTGGGATTCTCTCTCCCCCTCTCTCTCAGGCCCTCTCCCGCTCATGCTCACTCTCTCTCTCAAGATAAATACAAATAACCTTAAAAGAGACTTAAAGAAAGAAAGAAAGATAATAATACATGTGGAAGAGGATGTGGAGAACACAAGGCAGGCTGGGATATAAGATGGACGGCTGCCTCAGAAAACAGCCTGTAGTTCTTCAAAAGGCTCAATAAACATACAGTTGCCATATGACCTAGCAATTCCCATCCCGTGTATACACCCGAGGGAAATTCAAACTCGTGCTCACGTAAAAACCATCCACAAATGTTCATAGAAGTATCCCTCAGAGCAGCCAAAAGGTAGAGACAGCGCAATGCCTACCAGCTGATGAATGGATAAATGTGATCTATCTCTACGCTGGAATAATATTGCATAATAAAAAAAATGAATGTCTAATGCATGCTATGACATGGATGAACCCTGTACACATGCTGAGGGATAAAAGCCAGTCACACGCACCAAAAAGGGAAAATAACTCCGTTTACATGAAATGTCCAGAATCGGCAAGTCTATCCCAACAGGAAGCAGATTAGTGGTTGCCTCGGGCTGGTGGGGGCAGGGATTGGGAGAATGTGGGTTGACGGCTAAAGGTTGTGGCTTTCTTTTTGCTGTGATGAAAAGGTTCTAAAATTAATTGTGGCGTTCGTTGCACAACTCTGTGGATAAACTGAAAGTCATTTAATTGTACATTGCAAAGAATGACTTGTGTGGTACATGAATTACACCTCAATACACTGTTTTTAAGACTTTATAAAAATGATAAGGTATACTTGTTACAATTTAGTAACAGGACTAAAAACCCAGTCAAAAATGGGCGAAAGGTTTGGACGTGCCACCAAAGTAGATACGTAGATGGCAAATAAACACGTGAAAATATGCTCACCATCATTAGTCATCAGGGAAATGCAAATTATAGTCATGATGAGACACCACTATTCTACCCACCAGAATGGCTAAAATTAAAAAGTGCAGACATGGATGAGAAGTAGCATCCAACTCTTGGTTTGGGCTCAGGTCATGATCTCACATATCAGGAGTTCAAGCACAGAGTTCAAGGCTCTGTGCTAACAGCTCGGGACCTGCTTGGGATTCTCTCTCTCTCCGTCTCTCTCTGCCCCTCCCCTGCTCATTCTCTCTCTCTCCCTCCCTCCCTCTCTCTCTCCCTCCCTCTCTCTCTCTCTCTCTCAAAATAAATAAACATTAAAAAATAATGAAATATTGATACACGTAGCAACATGTATGGCTCTTAAAATAATTACGTTGAGGGAAAGAAGACAAAAACAGTACACACTGTATGATTTCCTTTGTAGAAAATTCTAGAAAATGCGAATTAATCCACAGTGACAGAAAGACTATTACTGGTTGCTTGACAGGGGAGTATCTTTTGGAGAAGAGAAGAGGTTGGATTCCAAAAGGGCACAAGCAAACTTTTAGAGGGAATGGATGTATTTATTATTTTGATTGTGGTGAGGGTTTCACAGCCATGCACATATGTCAAAACTCATCAAAATGTACACTTTAAATGTGTGCAGCCTAACCTTCATCAGTTGTACCTCAACTGGACCTGTTTAAAAAACTGAATAGCGTCGATTCACTGAGCTCTTGCTATGTGCCAGATACTAAACAGTTTACAGAAACTAACTTCTTGAATCATTAACCACTTAGCACTTAACAGTAACCCGTTCTCGTTGTCTTTCTGAAGGCCAGGTGCCCTCCTGGGCGTCCAGGATTCAGAAGTAGACAACACCAGCCCCTTCCCTCAGAGTAGAGTGCAGGAGGCGAGGAGGTGGGGAACTGGAACCTCAGAGCAGAAAGGCCCAACTCTCCTAGCCCAGCTCTCCTAGCCTGTGGTCAAGAGTCTAGGTACCATATGGAGAAAGATAGGCTGAGTCTTCAGCCCTTAGAACTCAGAATGGTGTCTCTCCCTTCATGGACAATAGGTGGCAGAAGTTCCCCCAGAAAACTGGTTCTACATTTGGGACTCACACAGGGAGGTCCTGTCCCATCTGGTGCTTAGGGCCTTAGGGTCTCACAGGCCTTTGGCCCTGTTTTCTCCACCTTTTATCCCTACACAAGTTTCAGGGCTGAAGGTTCCAGGGGACTCCACTTCTCTGTGCTCAATAAATTCTAGTGACTGTCCCACGTCCCAAAAGGAGGGCGTTTAAACATATCTTGTTTTGTTCTGTCTCTGAGAAGATGCTTATTGGTAGGCAGTGGATACTACCAAATGAAGTAGCTTTGGGGGTGAGGGGAAGGAGCTGTCACGGAGAATCGATGGAGTTTAGGAATCCGGGACACCCCAGGCTTTGACCTGAGAGGGCAGAATCGAGCTCTGCCTCTTCCTTTTCCTCTTTTGGGCTTTCCAGTTAGTTCCAGCACAAAAAGCAAATGGTGGCTGGCAGTGGCACATTCCAGCACCAGAAGAATTTCTGGAAACGATTTTACAAGGAGCCATTGATTCCCAGCACACAACTGCCTTTGATTCCAATTAGTGACATTTGTAGATACCTACTAAAGACCATCCCCAGCTGAGGGCACTAAAATGAATGAGTCCAAGCCTTCGGTGCCTCAGTAACTTGGCATCATGCCTAGTCCAGAGGTCAGATCCAAAAGCCTGCAGATATGTTTCATCTGCCAACATAGCTGGTTAGAACATAGAATGTTCTAGAAATTTGAATTCGTGGATGCCAATGAAAAATCAAAGGAGCTTGCATAAAAATCTATCACTCTGGCTTCTCTTAAAAAATGTAAAAAACCTTATATCTTCTATATCTCATCTATGATATGCCTTCGCCGGTCCCATATCCTGTACCCCCAGCCTGCCAACTTGGTGAGCATCTAGCCATCTTTGAAGATTTGGTTCAAGCAATCCCTTCTCAAGAAAATGTTTCTCCACTTCACATGCTCCTTATCTCACTCCAGATACACCAGTTCCAGATGAGTCTGTCAACAACAAATTGTTAAAATAAAGCACTGGTCAAAATCAACATTTTGAGTAACTGATATTTTTCTCATGCTTTAGTAACTTGGTGGACACCGTGCATCTTTTAGTAATTTTTGTTCACTTTTCAGCTGTTTCTGGGGCCTTTCCTTGCCTCAATTTCTTCAGCTGTAAAATGGGGGATTATCAGAGTCCTCATCTACTAGGGCTCTTAAGAATTTTTAAAGGAGTTATACATTCCCATGTCTTATATTTTAAAATACATAGGAAGTGTTTAAACTTTGTCTGGAAAATAGTAAGTAATCATTCGTTATCAGTTGTTATTTCTGTCTTTCTATTACATAAGTACTATTCTTGTAATTCCACAAGTAACCCAAGTTAATTGAAGCAAAAAACAGAAAATGAGAATAAAATAAACAAAAATCTACAATAATTTCACTAAGAGAAAAACGTTGGTAACATTTACTATCTATCTCTCCAGATCTATTTCCTGCATACATGATTATATCTTCCCAGAATGAAATACTTTATATATAACATTTTATACCCTAACTTTTGGGGATTGTGTGTGTGTGAGTGTATGTGTGTGTGTGAGAGTGTGTGTTAGTTCTAATTTATTTTGACTTAATCAGGTCATCTGATTTTTCTGCACATATCTCTGAGATTTAAGTACGATTTATTTCTAGTGCCCTGTCTAAAAGTAAACTTAGGGAAAATACAAGTTTACGGTGTTGCCTCTGGCCAGAGTCATGCAGCCTTAGTTACGGTTAAAGAACCGTGTAAAATTGCGTCAGGAAACAATATAAAGTTGCCTCCCCAAGAATCTGTGGACTGCTGTTCCGCCTGAAGTTAGCACAATGTGCAGTTTGCGAGAAAAGCATAATAGCAGTTTACAGGTTAGTAAGAGTCACAGGATGTAGCACTTCGGCCCTTGTACCCACAGATGACATCACTGGTGCAGTCGGCCAAGAATGTTTTGCAGGTCCAGGGCCCTGAAGCAGGACGACCCCCTCACTACAATCACACCCAAAGGAACAAGATGACCAGAGAAAGAAAATACTACAGCTGACCTAACCTCTCATCAGTCAGCATGATCCGAGGCCGAGACCCTTACCCTGAACTTTCACCCTTTAAAATCACCTGTTTGTTAGCCTTCCGGGAGTTCAGAGCTTTGAGCATTAGCTCCCCGTTCTCCTCGCTGGAGCCACACCAGGAGCCTATCTTGCTTCACCACCAAAGCGCTGTGTCAGTTTTTCCATTAGCTAGCTGCTCATCAGCTGGACAGCTCTCACTTGGTTTAGTTACAAGAGTAGCCAAAAAGTAGCAATGACCTAAATGTTCTTCAGCTGACAAATAGGTAGATAAAAATGGGATGTATCCATACAATAGACAGATATCGGGTAATATATCCATCTATAGTGTGGACAAACCTTGAAAACATGCTAAGTGGAAGAAGCCGTTCACAGTTACACATATTGTCTAATTCCATTTATAGAAAGAGAAAGTAGATTCCCAGCTGGCAGGCGGAAAGGCAAGGCGGATATGGGCAGTGACGGCTCATGGGTACGGGATTTTTTGGGGGGATGATGAAACTGCTCTGGAATTCAACAAATCAGATAGTGGGACTGTTGTACCCCATACCATTTAGTGACTCTATGCCAAACCACTGAACTGTGCACTTGAAAGGGGTGAATGTTATAACACGGTCTGTGAATTACATCCCAATAAAGCTGCTAAAAACCATGTGTGAGTTGAAGCAAACTGGTGTCAGAAAAATTTGAGCTGTGATACACATCAGGGTGTAGCCTGGCGGTTTATCACTTTTACGAATCTGGGGACTCTAAGTTTGTGGTTTCTATTACAACTTTCCATTCCTTCTTAGTAGTTTAGCCACCAGCAGGTCTTTTTATTTTTTAATATAACTTATTGTCGAGTTGGCTAACATACAGTGTGTATAGTGTGCTCTTGGTTTTGGGGGTAGATTCCCTTGATTCATCACTTACATACAACACCCAGTGCTCATCCCAACAAGCGCCCTCCTCAGGGCCCATCCCCCATTTCCCCCTCTCCCCCGCCCCCCATCAACCGTCAGTTTGTTCTCTGTATTTAAGAGTCTCTTATTGTTTGCCTCCCTCTGTTTGAAACTTTTTTTTTGTTTACTTCATCACAGAGAAGGGACAATAGAGCCAAGCCCTAAAGGAAATGGGTGAGCTAGCCCTGTAGACGTTGGGGTGGGGGTGGGGGCATTCCAGGCGGAGACCTGGCAGGTGCAGAGGCCTGACTGCCCCAAGCATGTTCCATCCAGGGGGCCAATGAGGCAGAGGAGGAAGGTAAGGACATGGGGAGGCCATCGTGCATGACCTCATAAATCCTTGTGAGAACTTAGGCTTTAACTGATTTGAAAATGTTTTCAGGGGAGGAGCCAAGATGGCGGAACAGCATGCAAGTTTTTTGTGCGTCTCGCATCCATGAAACACAGGCAGACCAACACTAACCCATCCTACACACCTAGAAAACTGGTGGATTCACACAACAATCTGCACAACCTGAACCACAGAATTCAGCAGGTATGCGGCGCGGAGAGGTGAACTTGGGGAGCGAGAAGGCACAGGAAGGGAGGTGCTTTCGCAAGCGGAGAGAGGACAGAGACTGGGGGCGAGGGGGAGAATACAGGAAAAGCACCCCTCCTCAAAAGCAGCTGGAGAGAAAGTGGAAAATTGGAAACAGCCGCAGGGACTAAACTAAAAGGGGAGAAAGGAGAGGGTTTCAATTCCATTAAGACTGTAAACAAGGGGAACGCAAAGGCTGCAACTCTGCAGCTCCCTACCTGGCGGTGCTCTGGTGCGAAGGGCGAATCCCCAGGAGCAGAGTGGGGTCCGGGAGGTTCTCTGGCCACACGGGGAAAAGCGGTTCCACTGCTGGAAGGACACTTGGCAGAGACGGTTGAAGCCCCCTGGTCCCGGCAGACCCCAGAAAACGGCCACATTCGCTGGGGCGGGGACAAGGTCCTTAAGGCTGAAGCCTGGTGCCAGATGTGTGTTGTGATTTTCCATAATCCCTGAAAAGCACTTGCTACACCATCTCACGAACTTTTTCTGGGGCGGGCTGGCACCCGGCCGCAGTCTCGGGCACCGGCAGCAGCAGGGTCCTGCAAGCGTTCCTGGGTGCGGCCGACACTCGGCCATTGCTCATTCGGCCATTGCTGGGTGAGACCCTCCCGCAGAGGGCGGAAGGGGTCAAAGCCGCGGTCCTTCAGAAGTAAGGGGCCAGGGAAAACAGCCGCGTCTGAGACAACTCGGGAGAGAAGTACTGCCTGGGGCCTGGTCACGGACAGTGAAAAAGCGGGGAGTGGCCGAGGGCTGAAGACCGAGGACGGGTGCGTGGTTGCTGACCCAGGAGAACAGACCGGGTAGGTGGCTGACACCATTTGCACCTCTGCCGCGCATGCGCATACGCACCCAAGAGCGCCGCAACACTCCACCCCAGAAGGCGAGCAGCGCCATCTGGTGGAGAGCGGAGTGGTTACACTGAGCCCCGCCCAACTGGGCCAACCTCCCTCCTTGAACACAAGTCTCACCACCGGCTCAGTTTATGGACTATAAAGCCCTTCAGAGTCTGACTTCTAGGGGAAAACAAAATAATTTCAGTCCTACTTCAATCTCTTAGCAGGTCCATGTATTCAATTTTCTTTCTTTTTCTTCTCTTTTACACTTCTTTTTCTTGAATATAGAAAGAGAAAATTTCATTTTTATTTTTAATTTTTATTAAAAATATTTTTCTTTAATTTTTATTACTATAGTTTTTAATTTTGTGTAAATTTTTTCAAATTCTATTTTACTTCCATCATTTTATTTTAGT
>NC_064818.1:8258586-8275394 GCF_023721935.1 Panthera uncia
TTTTTGCTTTTATGTAAATTTTTTCAAATTCTATTTTACTTCCATCAGTTTATTTTAGTCAACTACAGTGTATTCACATTTTCATATTTTCAAATGATTTCCTTTTTTCTTTTTTCTTTTTTCTCTTTTTCATTTCTTTTTTCTTGAGTATAGAAAAAAATCATTTTTATTTTTAATTTTTATTAAAAATATTTTTCTTTAATTTTTTGCTACTATATTCTTTACTTTTGTGTATATTTTTTCAAATTCTATTTTACTTCCATCATCTCATTGTAGTCTACTTCAGTGTATTCATTTTTTCAAATTCTCAAACGATTTCCTCCCCCTCCCCTTTTTTTTCTCTAATCTGTCAAACCACTTTCAACACCCAGACCAAACACGCCTAAGATCTAGCATCATTTATTCGATTGCTATGTGTGTTTAATTTTTTAATTTCAATACTTTTTTAATTTTAATTTTTTTATTTAAATTTTTCTGCCTCATTAATTCCTTTTCTCCCTTCAAAATGGCAAAATGAAGGAATTCACCCCAAAAGAAAAAGCATGAAGAAACGACATCCAGGGATTTAACTAACACAGATACAAGCAACATGTCTGAACCAGAATTTAGAATCACGAGAATAAGAATACTAGCTGGAGTCGAAAATAGATTAGAGTCCCTTTCCGCAGAGATAAAAGAAGTAAAAAATAACCAGAATGAAATTAAAAATGCTGTAACTGAGTTGCATTCATGGATGGATGCAGTGGCAGCAAGGATGGAGGAGGCAGAACAGAGAATCAGCGATATAGAGGACAAACTTATGATTTAAGATTTAGATTTAAGAATTCTTAATTTAAGAATTAGAATTAATTTAAGAATTAATTTAGAATTAACTTAGAATTAATTTAAGAATTCATGATTTAAGAATTAGAGAAATCAGTGACTCATTAAAAGGAAACAACATCAGAATCATAGGGGTCCCAGAAGAGGAAGAGAGAGAAACAGGGGTAGAAGGGCTATGTGAGCAAATCATAGCAGAAAACTTTCCTAACCTGTGGAAAGACACAGATATCAAAATCCAGGAAGCACAGAGGACCCCCATTAGATTCAACAAAAACCGACCATCAACAAGGCATATCATAGTCAAATTCACAAAATACTCAGGCAAGGAGAGAATCATGAAAGCAGCAAGGGAAAAAAAGTCCCTAACTGACAAGGGAAGACAGATCACGTTTGCAGCAGACCTATCCACAGAAACTTGGCATGCCAGAAAGGAGTGGCAGGATATATTCAGTGTGCTGAATCAGAAAAATATGCAGCCAAGAATTCTTTATCCAGCAAGGCTGTCATTCAAAATAGAAGGAGAGATAAAAAGTTTCCCAGACAAACAAAAATGAAAGGAGTTTGTGACCACTAACCCAGCCCTGCAAGAAATTTTAAGGGGGACTATCTGAGGAGAGACAAGATGGAAAAAAAAAAAAATATATATATATATATATATATATATGTGTGTGTGTGTGTGTGTGTGTGTGTATAGAAATAAATAAATAAATACCAAAAGCAACAAAGATTAGAAAGGACCAGAGAACACCACCAGAAACTCCAACTCTACACGCAACATAATGACAATAAATTCATATCTTTCAGTGCTCACTCTAAACATCAATGGACTCAATGCTCCAATCAAAAGACATAGGGTAACAGAATGGATAAGGAAACAAGATCTATCTATATGCTGTTTACAAGAGACCCACTTTAGACCTAAAGCCACCTTCAGATTGAAAGTAAGGGGATGGAGAACCATCTATCATGATAATGGTCGCCAAAGAAAGCCAGAGTAGCCTTACTTATATCAGACAATCTAGACTTTAAAATAAAGACTGTATCAAGAGATGCAGAAGGGCATTATATCATAATCAAGGGGTCTATCCACCAAGAAGACCTAACAATTGTAAACATTTATGCACCAAATGTGAGAACACCCACATATATAAATCAATTAATCACAAACATAAACTCACTGATAGTAATACCATAACAGTAGGAGACTTCAACACTCCACTCACAACAATGGACAGATCATCTGATAAAAAAATCAACAAGGAAACAATGGCTTTGAATGATACACTGGACCACATGGACTTAACAGATATATTCAGAACATTTCATCCTAAAGCAGCAGAATATACATTCTTCTCCAGGGTACATGGAACGTTCTCCAGAATAGACCATATACTAGGACACAAATCAGCCCTAAGTAAGTACAAAAAGATTGAGATCATACCGTGCATATTTTCAGACCACAACGCTGTGAAACTCGAAATCAACCACAAGAAAAAATTTGGAAAGGTAACAAATACTTGGAGACTGAAGAACATCCTACTAAAGAATGAATGGGCTAACCAAGAAGTTAAAGAGGAAATTAAAAAGTATATGGAAGTCAGGGTGCCTGGGTGGCTCAGTTGGTTAAGCGTCCGACTTTGGCTCAGGTCATGATCTCACGGTTTGTGAGTTCAAGCCCCACGTCAGTCTCTATGCTGACAGCTCAGAGCCTGGAGCCTGCTTCGGATTCTGTGTCTCCCTCTGTCTCTGCCCCTCCCCTGCTCACACTCTGTCTGTCTGTCTCTCTCTCACTCACTAATAAATAAACATTAAAAAAAAATTTTTTTAAAGAAAAGAAAAAGTATATGGAAGTCAGTGAAAAGGATAACACCACAACCCAAAACCTCTGGGATGCAGAAAAGGCAGTCATAAGAGGAAAGTATATAGCAATCCAGGCCTTCCTAAAGAAGGAAGAAAGATCTCAGATACACAACCTAACCTTACACCTTAAGGAGCTGGAAAAATAACAGCAAATAAAACCCAAAAACAGCAGAAGACAGGAAATAATAAAGATTAGAGCAGAAATTAATGCTATTGAAACAAACAAAAAAAAAAAAACAGAACAGATCAATGAAACCAGAAGTTGGTTCTTTGTTTAAATTTTTTTTTTCAACGTTTTTTATTTATTTTTGGGACAGAGAGAGACAGAGCATGAACGGGGGAGGGGCAGAGAGAGAGGGAGACACAGAACCGGAAACAGGCTCCAGGCTCCGAGCCATCAGCCCAGAGCCTGATGCGGGGCTCGAACTCACGGACCGCGAGATCGTGACCTGGCTGAAGCCGGACGCTTAACCGACTGCGCCACCCAGGCGCCCCAGAAGTTGGTTCTTTGAAAGAATTAACAAAATTGATAAACCACTAGCCAGTTTGATCAAAAAGAAAAAGGAAAGGACCCAAATAAATAAAATCAAGAATGAAAGAGGAGAGATCACAACCAACACAGCACAAATAAAAACAATAAGAGACTATTATGAGCAATTATATGCCAATAAAGTGGGCAATCTGGAAGAAATAGACAAATTCCTAGAAACATATACACTACCAAAACTGAAACAGGAAGAAATAGAAAATTTTAACAGTCCCATAACCAGTAAGGAACTCGAATTAGTAATCAAAAATCTGCCAAAAAACAAGAGTCCAGGGCCAGATGGCTTTCCAGGGGAATTCTACCAAACATTTAAGGAAGAGTTAGCACCTATTCTCTTCAAGGTGTTCCAAAAAATAGAAATGGAAGGAAAACTTCCAAATTCTTTCTATGAAGTCAGCATTACCTTGATTCCAAAACCAGACAGAGACCCCACTAAAAAGGAGAACTATAGACCAATTTCCCTGATGAACATGGATGCAAAAATCCTCAACAAGATATTAGCCAACTGGATCCAACAATACATTAAAAAAAATTATTCACCACGACCAAGTGGGATTTATACCTGGGATGCAGGGCTGGTTCAATATTTGCAAAACAATTAACGTGATTCATCACACCAATAAAAGAAAGGACAAGAACCATAGGATCCTCTCAATAGGTGCAGAGAAAGCATTTGACAAAATACAGCATCCTTTCTTGATAAAAACCCTCAAGAAAGTAGGGATAGAAGGAGCATACCTCAAGATCATAAAAGCCATATAAGGAAGACCCAACGCTAATATCCTCAGTGGGGAAAAACTGAGAGCTTTCCCCCTAAGGTCAGGAACAAGACAGGGGTGTCCACTCTCACCACTGTTATTCAACATAGTATTGGAAGTCTTAGCCTCTGCAATCAGACAACACGAAGAAATAAAAGGCATCCAAATCGGCCAGAAGGAGGTCAAACTTTCCCTCTTCACAGATGACATGGTACTCTATATGGAAAACCCAAAAGATTCCACCAAAAAACTGCTAGAGTTGATTCATGAATTCAGCAAAGTTTCAGGATATAAAATCAACACACGGAAATCAGTTGCATTCCTATACACCGACAATGAAGCAACAGAAAGAGAGATCAAGGAATCGATCCCATTTACAGTTGCACAAAAAACCATAAAATACCTAGGAATAAATCTAACCAAAGAGGTGAAAAATCTATACACTGAAAACTATAGAAAACTTATGAAAGAAATTGAAGACACAAAAAAATGGAAAAAGATTCCACGCTCCTGGATAGGAAGAACAAATATTGTTAAAATGTCGATACTATCCAAAGCAATCTACATATTCAATGCAATCCCTATCAAAATAACACCAGCATTCTTCACAGAGCTAGAACAAATAATCCTAAAATTTGTATGGAACCAGAAAAGACCCCAAATAGCCAAAGCGATCTTGAAAAAGAAAACCAAAGCAGGAGACATCACAATCCCAGACTTCAAGCTATACTACAAAGCTGTAACCATCAAGACAGTATGGTACTGGCACAAGAACAGACACTCAGATCAATGGGACAGAATAGAGAACCCAGAAATGGACCCACAAACGTATGGCCAACTCATCTTTGACAATGCAGGAAAGAATATCCAATGAAATAAAGACAGTCTCTTCAGCAAGTGGTGCTGGGAAAACTGAACAGCGACATGCAGAAGAATGAACCTGGGCCACTTTCTTACACCAGACACAAAAATAAACTCAAAATGGATGAAAGACCTAAATGTAAGACAGGAAGCCATCAAAATCCTCGAGGAGACAGAGGCAAAAACCTCTTTGATCTTGGCCGCAGCAACTTCTTACTCAACACATCTCTGGAGGCAAGGGAAACAAAAGCAAAAATGAACAACTGGGACCTCATCAAAATAAAAAGCTTCTGCATAGCAAAGGAAACAATCAGCAAAACTAAAAGGCAACTGACAGAATGGGAGAAGATATTTGCAAATGACATCAGATAAAGGGTTAGTTTCCAACATCTATAAAGAACTTATCAAACTCAACAGCCAAAAAACAAATAATCCAGTGAAGACATGGGCAAAAGATATGAATAGACATTTCTCCAAAGAAGACATCCAGATGGCCAACCGACACATGAAAAATGCTCAACATCACTCATCATCAGGGAAATGCAAATCAAAACCACAATGAGATACCACCTTACTCCTGTCAGAATGGCTCACATTAACAACTCAGGCAACAACAGATGTTGGTGAGGATGCAGAGAAAGAGGATCTGTTTTTCATTGTTGGTGGGAATGCAAGCTGGTGCAGCCACTCTGGAAAACAGTATGGAGGTTCCTCAAAAAACTAAAAATAGAACTACCCTACAACCCAGCAATTGCACAACTAGGCATTTCTCCATGGGATACAGGTGTGCTGTTTCGAAGGGACACATGCACCCCCATGTTTATAGCAGCACTATCAACAATAGCCAAAGTATGGAAAGAGCCCAAATATCCATCGATGGATGAATGGATAAAGAAGATGTGGTATGTATGTATGTATGTGTATGTATATATATACATATATATACATATGTGTATGTATATGTATGTATATATGTATATATGTATATATATATGTGTATACACACACACACACACACACACACACACACACACAATAGAGTATTACTCGGCAATCAAAAAGAATGAAATCTTGCCATTTGCAACTACGTGGATGGAACTGGAGGGTATTGTGCTAAATGAATTAGTCAGAGAAAGACAAAAATCATATGACTTCACTCATATGAGGAATTTAAGACACAAAACAGATGAACATAAGGGAAGGGAAACAAAAATAACATAAAAACAGGGAGGGGGACAACACATAAATATGGAGGACAAACTGAAGGTTACGGGAGGGGTTGTGGGAGGGGGGATGGGCTAAATGGGTAAAGGGCACTAAGGAATCTACTCCTGAAATCATTGTTGCACTATATGCTAACCAATTTGGATGTAAATTTTAAAAAATTAAAAAGAAAATTAAAAAAAAAAGAAAAAAATCTTAAATGTTTTCATTGTCTTATTTTAATATTGGTTATTATTGAGGAGTTGGTGGTCATTCTATTATACACTCACACAGTATTTTGAAACAACAAAATTGTGCTTATGTCTTTCACCTATTTGTCTAAGGGTCTTCTATCCCGTGTCACATTATAATCCACAAATTTCTGTTGGAGCTCTATAATATATTGTTAATTTAGGGGCGCCTGGATGGGTCACTTGGTTGGGTGTCTGACTTTTGATTTTGGCTCAGGTCACGATCCCAGGGTTGTGAGATAAAGCCCCACGTGGGGTTCCATGCTAAGTGTGGAGTCTGCTTGAGATTCTCTCTCTCTCTCTCTCTCTCTCTCTCTCTCTCTCTCTCTCTGACTCTCCCCTGCTTGCATTCTCACTTGCTCTCTCTGTCTAAAAAATATTAAAAAATAAACAAAAAATATACTATCATTTAAAAAGTGATTTGTGGTTATAAAACAAGGCAAATTAAAAAAAAAAAACCCTCAGGAGAGCTATTAGAGAAAGAGTAAGCATTAGGCTTTTCGTCTGTACCATTCATTTCAATACAGAGAAGGAATCTTCTAGAGAAGGCAAGGACTAGGCCAAATCCCTGGGACCTTCAGGAGAAGAGAAAGGGGCAGGCTGAGCCCCAGGAAAGTCCACAGTGGGCCCAGTGGCCAGTCGTGCCAGGTTCTCCCACAGGATCCTGGTTACATTACGAACCCTGGCAGCATGGAAGGCAGAGCCAATTCGAAATTCCAGCCAGTTCTAGGGATTCAGGGCCAAACTCACAATGACACTGCATAAGATCACGTCTTTGCAGGTGTTGCAGAATTCATGTGCACTTTTCTAGAGAGCACAGATCTACACACAGTTCAGGAAGCAACTACAGATGGAACCAGCAGACGCAACATTAGCTTTAAAAGATGTTCTGCACCTTTACATCTGCTGGCTTGCTCCTTATTTGTGTTCTAGAATCTCTCCTTACCCTCCACCCCTTCCTGAAACCCATCCCTTCCTGTGTGAGTCAGAACTTCCAGAAAATTAAAGCCCTCGGGACTTTAAGGCTTCAGTGAGTGCAGGGAGAAAGCTGGCTCTCCACTGCAAAGGAATACATCCGTTGGAGCTGCAGAACTCCAGGGTTGAGTTCAAGTTCAGCCACCCTGCAGTGCGGAGAAAAGGCCTCTGCCTTCCCCACCCTTCACCTTTTCCAGTCTGTTCTTAGTTGTCCTTGTTCAAACCTATGCATTGGTACTAGTTCATGTCTGATGGGCCGAGCCTGGGAGGGGACGGGGGGAACCACATTACTGCGCTCCAAGGGGCTGTGTTTGAAATTCACCTCCCCGTCCCTCAAAAGTCCGCTGGGCTGACCCTTGCCACGACCGACCAGTCCAATTCCAATGTCAATCCCCCACTCCTTCATCTCAGACCTGCCTGGAGATGGAACCCAGCCTCAGGAAGGGGGCGGTGCTCTGCTCTTTCCACTTCTCCTGCTCTTCCTATCGCTTACCCCCATCCCTGCTGTGGCCCCTCCAAGCTAGAATCAGATGAAATCACAGAAAGAGGAGCTTGTTTTTTTTTCACACAACTGTGCCGAGGACTTGTAGGCCCTCGGTATCCTCCACGGGCAGGCATTCCGTCGTGAGCTCTCATTTAGCACACACCACTGGGTGAGCTCTTCAAAACAAAAATTCACGCACACCACCATGCAGGCCACAAGGTGTGAATTAAATGGGACTGGGTCTCTGGTGGCCCTTTCCTCGGTGGCCTCGGTCTGGGTCTGCACTCTGTTCACAGCGGTTCTTTCGGTCCCTCCATTCCCCATTCAGCATCCGCTACAGGCTCTCTGTCCTGGTCCCCGTCTGCAGGAGTCTAAGGCCCCTATCTGGCACCATGATGATGGAAGCGTGGCAGCATCTCAGTTCTTTTCTTCCTGTCTGAGTCCTACCTTTTCCAAGTGCACCCTGATTTTCTCCTATCTCCATTTTGCTGGTGTCACCAGCCTGTCCCAACCTTTATGACATTGTTACGTACAAAGTGCAGTCCCAAGGGCAGAACGTTGACATCCCCTGGGAGCGTTAGAAATGCAGAATCTGAGACCCCACCCCAGACCTACTGATTCATCTGTATACCCACAAGATTCTCAGGTGACTCATACGATGAGTGTTTGAGAAGCACACTTTATAAGATTCCAATTCAGAAATTCATTTGTATATCAAAAATATTTTCTATATTGCTCTGGTAAATTTCATGAAAACAATTCCAAAGCCTTGACTCACACTTCACTACAAATTGTAGGGGGCTCTTGACCAGTGTGTCTTCTCTTCCCAATGACCATCTCTTTCGGGGGACAGTGACAAGTCCAAGAACATTTGCACTTTACAGAAGAAGGCTGACCCATCACTGTTGGCAGCTAAGGCAAGAGACTCCTACAGGTCTTTACAAATTCTTATCTCATGTCTTGCTGGAACTGTTCTTCCCAAGCGAGATCACTGTCAGGATATTGGGACCAATCTGGCTTTCACTTTCCCTTCTCCTCCACCTAATTGTCCTCCGCCACCTCTAAGACTCCCTTGCCCAAGTGTCCAGAGTGAAAAGCAAGCCTATTAGATCCAGCAGTAATCCATGGATATGTGATGGTGTAGCCTGGTCCCCAGTGCTAGATGGTACAGGCTTAGTCTCGCCACAAGGTTGGTGATCTTGTTCCAATTTTCTGCCTTGACACAAGCCGTGAACAGCTTGAAAATCCACCATTCCAGGAGTTCTCCCTCACACAATTGAAGGAAGGGACAAGTAATAGGCCCTATTCTGGCCCATGATGCTATTGTTTGGACAAGCCCCAAAGAAACTTTCCTGATCAGGTCACCAGAACCAATTCGTACCATAAAAGGGAGGTCCAATTCAGCTTGTTTTCTCTCAGAATCAAAGCTGGGAAAGGTCATTGATGGGTAGATGGAAGCTGATCTAAAGTTTGAAGCTCCAGGGGCTCCTGGGTGGCTCAGTCGGTTGAGCGTCCGACTTCGGATCAGGTCATGATCTCGTGGTTTGCAGATTCGAGCCCCACGTCGGCTCTGAGCTGTCAGCACAGTTGTGAGCCTGCTTTGCATTCTGTGTACTCACCTCTCTCTGCCCCTCCCCCACTCATGCTCTGTCTCGCTCTGTCTCTCAAAAATAAATGTTAAAAAAATTTTTAATAAATAAAAAAATAAAGTTTGAAGCTCTGAATCTAAGTCCTGTCTGCTAGCAAGAGTGAGGGTACTGAAACTGAGACCAGCTGTGGCATTTCTTTAAATTCATGGGCATGGTCACCAATGGTCACCTTCTTCCTACAAGTTTATTCAGGGGCACTGAATTAGGAGTAATTCTTCTGTCTGAGACTCCAGTTTCATAATCTGCTTTCCTCCACTTCTCCATACTTGTCCCAGGTGTGACTTTGCCTCTGAACTCTCAAACCTTGACAAAAATTTATTAAGCTTTTTACATGCAAGGATCATTGTTTTTGTTCCAACCTGACATGTGTCCAAATATTCTTCCAACTTTAGAAAGAAAGACCAGAAAAGCAATAGGAGGTTGTGATCTCGGTGTTGGACTTTACCCGTGCACTGTTCTATTTTGTGAGAGACTGTATAAGAGATCTTTGAATGGATTGCTACCAAATAACTAGAGATATCAAGTTTAATATTCTCGGATCCTTGGTTAGTTTTATGTTTGGGAAAACAACCCAATCTCTGAGATTCTTTCTGTTCACCGTGGTAGGAGTTATTTCTGTCCTTCATCCCTCCAAAAGAAATAAACAAACATGCAAAGAAAGTTATGATTCACCACAAATCACTTGATGAGCACAGATTTATTTTAATTTTTTTAAATGTTTATTTGTTTTTGAGAGAGAGCACAAACGGGAGGGGGAAGAGGGAGAGGGAGAGGGAGACAGAATAGGAAGTAGGCTCTAGGCTCTGAGGTGTCAGCACAGAGCCCGACATGGGGCTCGAGCTCACGAACCACAAGATCATGACCTGAGCCAAAGTCAGACACTTAACTGACTGAGCCACCCAGGTGCCTCTGTGAAAAAGCATTTTTAATAAGGTGTAAGTAACCCTAAACTTTATAACCAAGAGCTACAGAAAGAATACTTTTGTTGTTGAGGATTTGAACTTGAATTATTTTAATTTCTCTTGCATTTTAAAAAGTGTTCACTGAGTCAATTAGCACATATTGAGCATTCATTATATGCAAGGGCTAGTGTTAAACATTAGGAAAGTTTGCCAACTCAAAAGATGGTGCCTACAGGTCTAGGTAAATACAACAAGCTGTCACAACTTAAAAATGTTCACCATGGATTGTAATAATAGGTATTGTTAAAACATCTATACTACCCAAAGCAATCTATACATTTAATGCAGTCCCTATCAAAATACCAGCAGCATTTTTCACAGAGCTAGAACGAACAATCCTAAAATTTGTACGGAACCACAAAAGACCTCAAATAGCCAAAGCAATCTTCCAAAAGGAAAGCAAAACTGGAGGGGTGCCTGGGTGGCTCAGTTGGTTAAGCGTCCGACTTCAGCTCAGGTCATGATCTCACGATTTGTGGGTTTGAGCCCTGCATCAGGCTCTGTGCTGACAGCTTGGAGCCTGGAGCCTGCTTTGGAATCTGTGTCCCCCCCGGCTCTGTTCCTCCCCCACTCACACTGTGTCTCTGTCTCTGTCTCTCTCTCTCTCAAAAATAAATAAATATTTAAAAAAAATTTTAAAGAAAAAGAAAACTGGAGGCATCACAATTCTGGACCTCAAGTTATATCACAAAGCTGTAGTAATCAAAACTGTATGGTACTGGCACAAAGACACATAGACAATAGAACAGAATAGAAAACTCAGAAATGAACCCACAACTATATGGCCAATTAATCTTGGACAATGCAGGAAAGAATTTCCAATGGGAAAAAGAATGTCTCTCCAACAAATGGTGCTGGGAAAACTGGACAGCAACATGTAAAAGAAAGAAACTGAACCACTTTCTTACACCAAAAACACACAAAAATAAATTCAAAATGGATTAAAGACCTAATTGTAAGACCTGAAACAATAAAAATCCTAGAAAAGAACAGTGGCAGGAACTTCTTTGACATTGGCCATGGCAAATTTTTTCCTAGATATGTCTCCTGAGGCAAGGGAAACAAAAGCAAAAATAAACTACTGGGACTCCATCAAAATAAAAAGTTTCTGCATAGTGAAGGAAACAATGACAAAACTAAATGGAAACCTACAGAATGGGAGAAGATATTTGCAAATGATATATCTGATAAAGATTTAGTATCCAAAATATATAAAGAACTTATAAAACTCAACACCCAAAAAACAAATAATCCAATTAATAAATGGGCAGAAGACATGAACAGGCATTTCTCCAAAGAAAATATCCAGATGGCCAACAGATACATGAAAAGATGCTCAACATCACTCATCATTAGGGAAATGCAAATCAAAATCAAAATGAGATATCACCTCACACCTGTCAGAACGGCTACAACAACACAAGAAACAAGAGATGCTGAAGAGGATGTGGAGAGAAAGGGAAAGGAAAGAGAAAGAGAAAAGGGAACCCTCGTGCACTGTTGGTGGGAATGCAAACTGGCGCAGCCACTGTGGAAGACAATATGGAGGGTCCTTACAAAGTTAAAAATAGAACTACCCTATGATTCAGCAATTGCACTACTGGGCATTTACCCAAAGAATACAAGAACACCAATTCAATGGGATACAGGCACCCCTATGTTTATAGCAGCATGATTTACAATAGCCAAATTATGAAGGCAGCCTAAACGTCCATAGACTGATGAATGGATAAAGAAGATGAGTGTGTGTGTGTGTGTGTGTGTGTGTGTGTGTGTGTGTGTTACACAATGGAATATTATTCAGCCATAAAAAGTTAGGGTCAGCGGGAGGCAAACCATAAGACACTCTTAAATACAGAAAACTGAGGGTTGATGGGGAGCAGGGGGGAGGGGAAAATGGATGATGGGCACTGAGGACGGCACTTGTTGGGAGAGCACTGGGTGATGTGCAAGCAGTGAATCATGGGACTCTACTCCCGAAGCCAAGAGCACACATTACACTCTGTATGTTAGCTAACTTGACAATAAATTATATTAAAACAAAGACAGTGATCTCTGTTTTGTTTAAGTATGCCTAGTGGGTACTCAACAAATATTTGTTGAATGAAAAAAAAAATCAGGGTTAGGATTCTTTTTTGAAAGAAATCTTGCCATTTGCCATGACCTGGATGGAGCTAGGGAGTATTATGCTAAGTGAAGTAAGTCAGTCAGAGAAAGACAAATAACATCTGATTTCACTCATATGTGGAATTTAAGAAGCAAAACAAACAAGCAAAGGGGAAAAAATAAGAGAGGCAAACCAAGAAACAAACTTTTAACTATAGAGAACAAACTGATGGTTACCAGAGGGGAGGCAGCTGAGGGGATGAGTGAAACAGGTGATGAGGACTGAGGAATGCACTTGCCCTGATGAGTACTGGGTGACGTACGGAAGTGTTGAATTACTATGTTGTACACCCGAAACTAATAGAACACTGTATGTTGACTAGCTGTACCTAAAAACTTTAAAAATTAAAAGTAAACAGCAAAAAAGGTCAAAAATTAAAAAAATATAAGAATAAAAATAAAAAATAAAAAGTGTTCACCAATGCAAGTTTGCCAGATGTGACTTGCCGTTCAGATAGACAACTGCTTAGTATTATTGTGGCCAAAATATAGGACTCAGCATTAAGCGGTCAAATAAACGATACCTTATTAGGCGCTCTCACTCATTACGGCATATGACTTCAGTGTCCCTCAGAACATACGATAGACAACTGATAATATTTTGCAAAATTGGCTGATTTTTCTCAAAACTGTTACACATATGCTTATTTTGACTCTTTGCTGTGTGTGCAGTGTGATCAGAGAAACTGACTGCTATTTCTCCAAATGCTATTAAGGAGAAGGCAAGAGCTGGGATAAAATTAGCTGAACCTTCCAGGCAGTTTCCGGTCCTCATAGCAGAGAGCTTTATATATTTGACCCTTAGATAAAATTAGAAGCTCTTTAATGAAAGACCATTTCATGATTAGCACTGGATTGATAGCATAAAACAAACCACATTACTGCAGTGGCTTGTTCCCTCAAGATGCTCTTAATGAGCATGAAAAATGCAGGTCCAGGGAGCCTCAGTTTCTACCGTGTATAAATCTCAGGGGATTCTTATGGCTTCTCCCCTTCATGAGATGCTGCTAGAGTCATTGTGTTGGGTATACCTGCACAATCCTGTAGAAGCCAATAAGGTACTTCCTCTGCCATGTAAAGTGTTACTGGGGCACCTGGGTGGCTCAGTTGGTTAAGCCTCTGACTTCAGCTCAGGTCGTGATCTCATGGTTTGTGGGTTCAAGCCCTGCGTCCGGCTCTGTGCAGACAGCTCAGAGCCTGGAGCCTGCTTTGGATTCTGTGTCTCCCTCTCTATCCCTCCCTCTCCTGCTCATGCTCTGTCTCTCCCTCTCAAGAATAAATAAACATTAAAAAAAAAAATTTTAAGTCTTACCAATGCTTCCTTCATCTGTGAGAGTACCATTTTGTGAGTCATAATTTAAGTAAATATTAACACAATAATAGAACAGGGCAAAGAATTGTCTCTGGTCTTGCATTATGCCATGATAGTTTTTGCACACTTACTACTTTGTAACACTACTTGTAGAGAGTAGGGGAGGCATCTCTTCCTGGTCCAAATGGAAGGAAGGAAGGAAGGAAGGAAGGAAGGAAGGAAGGAAGGAAGGAAAGAAAGAAGAAAAGAAAAAGGAAAGGAAGGAAGGAAAGAAAGAAAGAAAAAGAAAAAGAAGAAAGGAAGGAAGGGAAGGAAAGAAAGAAAAGAAAGAAAGAAAGAAAAAGAAAGAAAGAAAGAAAGAAAAGAAAGGGAAGGAAAGAAAGAAAGAAAGAAAGAGAAAGAAAAGATGACTTTTGTCCATCATCACCATAAATCATGTTGGTACAAAGTAAGAAAGTAGGTGTCCCAAGGGAGTGGGCCAGTGACTGGGTCATATACCTGGGTGCTTGACTATAGACAAACCTTTTCTGCTGGCTTCTCCTAAGTTGCCAGTTCTCAAATGTCTGTTGTGCTCAGACTTGTAAAATAGTTCAGCTATTAATGGGGAAGGGACTGAGAAATCAGGGAAGATACTATGTCATTATTACTGTATGTTATGTATGTCCCTCTGGGGGAAATTTAAAGTGCTGTATTGCCAAGAGCAATTCAACTCTAGCTTTTGAAAATATGGATTTCCTTTCCCAATGTTAACGTCGGGTAAATGAACTTATCTGTTACGTCAATGTACTCAACACAGGAAGAGCATAAACTCAGGTACTTCCTTCACCTTAGACGTTTCCCAGATCCCAGTGTCCTCCAGGAAAATCCAGTCACCTAGACAGACCCTTCATGCTCCAGCTTTCAGTAGAAATACCCCTTATGTCCAACCAGAAGAAAGAGAACATTCTTCCTAAGGGAAGGCAGAGAGGGAAATAAACTTTTGTAAGCATTTTCTATGAGCTTCTTCCCAGGTTCTTCACATCCAATAGCTCAATAACCTTACGAAAATATGCCTAAAATTCTCCAGACTGTTCCCTTCTTTATTGAAAAAAAAGAGCTACGTCTTCCTAATTCGTTTTAAGTAACACCTGGCACAACGAAGTCTTTCACTGGAAGAAATGTAATAAAGACTATGACAAAGGTGAGAATAAGGCAAACAGCGGTCACCTGCTTTCATCTGGCTCAAAGAAAAAAAAGAAAGTGCTCTACTATAAGCGGTACTCAGAGCAACCCGTGCCATGGTACCAAAGCTCAACACAGTGCAGGGGTGCCTGAGTGGCTCAGTCGGTTAAGGCCATGATGTCCCAATCGGAGGGTTGGAGCCCGTGTGGGGCTCTGTGCTGACAGCTCGGAGCCTGGAGCCTGCTTCGGATTCTGTGTCTTCCTCGCTCTCTGGCCCTCCCCCGCTCGTGCCCCGCCCTCTCTCTAAGATAAATAAACGTTTAAAAAAAATTTTAAGTTCAATACGGTATGATTAAACACAATATTCGAACATTACACTTTTCAAACACCTGAAAGTCATCTTTTGACAGATAACTGGGCATTTTTTGTAGGCTCCTCGGTGTAATTTCATGAAGTTCCTGCCCTCAACATCATCTGACACTGACCTTAACGCTGTTACAAAGCCCATAGGATGACCACAGTTCAGTAGGGAGGGAGTCAGAGGAGCCCAATTCCTGTCCTCACAGTACGTGGTAATGCTCTCCATCCCTTCTCTGTCCTGTCCCCTCTGGACTGTGTAGCTCTTCTGCGTTTGAACTCCGTCTCTGAGTTAATTCTTGTTCTGTGCGCTTGCTTTGCATCTCCTCATGACTGTTTCTGCCGGTCCTGAAGCGCTCTTTCTAGGGAAGGCTGCGTAGGCACACGGGGAATGGGTAGGGGCCTGGCTGCTGTGATGTCATCCAGGCATTTCTTACCCCTGCGCCCTCTTTCTCCTGGGGAAACGGGACCCCCTTCCCCCGAAGATGAATCATTCTGTTGGGAAGGCCAATGTCTCTGTCTTCAACTGGTACAGTGAGGGCACCGAGTCCCTAGCACTTTCATGGATGAGGCTTCTTCTGAGCGCTGACTTCCACCGTGAAGCCAGTCAGGTGACAGTACTTGTATTTTCTTCCGAGTGGTGTTCACCTCGGTTGCAACCGCATGCCCTTGTGATCCTTTCAAACGATCAGTTAGCAGGTTGTCAGAGCTGGAGTAATGTGCTGGGCTCCAAAGTGGCCTCGGAGGGAGGCGCGCACCGGCCTCGGGTGCGTGCGGAGCGCGCCCGCGCCCCCGCGCGCCGCCCTCACCCCTGGGAAGCCTCTGTTCCCTGGTGAAGGAGTGCACAGTCCTGTTTGGGCTAGGCTGTTCTAGAAGGCCTGCTGTTACCTACGAGGCATGGCACGTTACGTGTGAGTTTCAGCATTCTGGGCCTCCTCTGTGTGCACACCCCCCGCGCGGTGGCTTCTCGCCTGGGCTGTACCCCAGCACCGTGAACCCCTTCGCGTTTTCCTCCAAGCCCTTCACGGTCTGCGATGGCCGTTTGCAGGTTGGCCACGGAGCCTAAGGTCTTTTTATCCTTGGTGGGCAGCTTGAAAATGAGTTTTTCGTTGCGCAGGGTCTCCGCTGGGGCTTGCGCGCATCCCGCAGCTTTGGCGAACGCTGCCGCCCAGGCCCCGGGGCTGGGCGCGAGAGGAGCGAGGCCGGTGGGGCGGCCGGTGAGTGGCGGACACCTGGCCCCCGAAGGTCCCAGCACCCGCTGCTCGCGCCCAGCGCGGCCGCTGAGGATAAAGGTACCAAACGGCCATCGAGGCAGCCAGTTACCATTTGGATGTCCATCAGAAACCATGCAATGTTTGCGGAAGGGTTGGGTCTTATTTGGGGTAACTACTTCTCAGTCTACTTAATATTTGTAAGAAGATGAATCTTTTTTTTTTTTTT
>NC_064818.1:8275494-8404389 GCF_023721935.1 Panthera uncia
GGCCTTAAAGTTTGGAACCAGACAGATGGATTTGAATTCTGGTCGTTTATTGTGCAATCTTTTTTTTATGCTTATTTATTTTTGGGAGAAAGAGAGACAGAGTGCAAGCAGGGAGGAGCAGAGAGGAGACCCAGAATCTGAAACAGGTTCCAGGCTCTGAGCTGTTGGCACAGACCCCAATGCTCAGCTTAGAATCACCAACCATGACACCATGACCTGAGCTGAAGTTATATACTTAACCAACTGAGCCACCCAGGCACCCCTATTGTGCAATCATAATGCCGATGTCTTCCTTTTGAAAGAATTGCTCAATTGTGTCTGTACAAAAGGCAGGTGAATTTTGCTGACAGTCTGTTATCAGCTGATTCAGGTGGCCACTCCAATTTAGCTGCTGTTCCAGAAGTCTTTTTGTTTTTAGAGCAAGTCAACATGCTCTCTGTCGTGTGCTATGTAGCTGGGTATCTGGTCAATGCTGCATTATCTATTTGTGTTGGTAAACACCCACAAAAACAGTTTGCTTTGAGCTGGTAGGACCAGAAATCCACCTTCCCTGCCCAAGCTCAGGGATATAGAATTCTCCAGTCCTCTGTCACTACTGCCCCTGCAGAGACCGATCATTCTTCCATTTGACAAGACATCACGCTGGCCCACTGTGTTGGCACTACTATGCTGATGTGGACGTGGAAAGCAGGAGTTGCAACCATTCTAGACTCCTGGGTAGGACACCTGTGTATCAGCAGGTGGGAAATGAGCCCCTTAAAATGTTAGAGGTCTGCCACCTTAATGACATTTCTAGGACCACGGAGAAAGAGGCACCGAGCCTAGCAGGGCTCCTTGGAGTTTGGAGACGACATGTACCTCATTCGCACCTGCTACTTTGACCCATTTTCTGAATTACCCTAAAGGCTGCCGGTTTTGAGTGGGCCCGCAAAAGAGAAGGATCTGCAACCGGTCTGAGCTGCAGGCGAGCTGCTCCGGGACTTTTGCCAGGTGACTCAGCAGATTAAATGGTGCCCGAGGTGTCTAGGGCAGGTAGGGGTGCTCTGTGGGGCCTCTGCCGGGAGAATCACAGAACACAGCTTTAGGATCTTAAAACACAGCTATACATCCTCTGCAAATTACTTTCTCCTATGAGGAACCGTGTCTAGCTTTTCTGGGGCTCCAGTAGAGACTGAGTGCTTGCCCAGGGACCCCCAAGTTATATATGGCTTGCCTACTCATGATAAATTAGAAGTAGTCTGACCCAGCAGACTACCAAGTTGGGTGTGCACAAGAGCCGTGCATCATCAAGTGGAAAGACACCTATGATACTGAGCCTCTGTAGGACCTACAGGCAAAATAAGTCCCACGAGCAAGATCCCACAACCCACACTCCTAATACACCCTCTTCTTTTTCGGTCATTACTTACGTCCTCGTGGGGAGTTCCGTGTGACTGGTTGACCAAGGAAGAGACTATTTGGGCCAGTCGATACGTGGTTCTGCATGATGTGCCAGTGTCCCCAAAAGTAGACAATTGCAGAACCCCAGCCCTATTCCGGGATGGTTCTGAAGGGTTATGGGGATTCCTCCAGGTGGAAGAGCTTTCAGAGGTTGTTCTCTGGATGTTAATTTTCCCCAGAGGAAGACGTGTCCAGAGTTATAGGTCTTCATTGATTTGTGGCTCCATTAATCTGCAACCTGAAATTGGTGACCACTTTGGGCCCCTTAATCCAGGAAAGCAACAGGCACCAGAACTTAGATCAGTGACTGCCCCTGTTTTGTTTTCCTCCCTATATTCACACTCCCAACTCAGGGCCAGCAACAGAAAGCTACATTTGCTCCCCGGACAGTCACATGAGGTGTCCTGCTCTCCTTAGCCCTCCTCCAGCTTCCCAGGGCCAACAGTCTCCAACCAGCGTGGTGTGGAGTCTTGCCTTTTCCCCAGTAAGGGTTCCCAGTGCCCTGCTGCCTCGAGTCTCTGCCAGGGATGGTGGCTCACTGCCTTCAGCAAGCTCCAGCAAGTAGCTGCTGGCTGTCCTTGCCGGAATTTATTTGGTTACCTCACAGTGTCATCTCCCCTCCCCCGCAAGGCAGAAGAGAAGCCAGAGAAGGACAGGAGAGGGGCTGATGCTCCAGGGAAACACTCAGGGCCTGGCTGTTGTTTGGTCTAGGTGGGCAGAGCGTGGCCTGCAGAGGCCAGGCGACTCCCCTTGTCCCCCAGGCAGTCATGGTTCTGGAGGCAAAGCTCTGCCCCGGGGTGGGGAGGCCGTCCTGGAAGGTTCTGGGCAGCCCAGGCCTGCCGCAGCTGCTCTGGCGTTGGTCTGTGTGAATCACTAGCCTGTCTCCCACGTCAGCTCATTGGGCTCCATAGAGCCGATGATCCTTCATCCCCCACCTGAAGTGTAGTGAGTGTGGCTTGGCCACTGGAAACTCGTTTCATTTCTGCATCGCTGCCTCAGCTGCCCGCCATGTGAGAGGGAAGTGCTTTCCCTCTGTCTTTGCTTTCAGGTTCCTTGGAGTTTTGTTCTGGAAAACCTCGGACAAAGATTTCTGCCTGCAGACTTGAACTTGGACTTCCCAGAGAAGCTCCCGGCGGTCCCCTGCGAGCAGTGGACCTTGCCGTGGGGAGAGGCAAAGGTCTCACCTTAGGGCAAAGCATCTGTCTGGGCGGTGGAGGTCCCTTCGGACACCCCCGGGTCTCCACCACCCTCGCTGACATTGTGGGCAGACGAGAAGCCACCAAAACACAGTGGGGGTTTTGCTGGGGTGGAGGATCCTCCAGGTGCTCTCTGTGGGGAGCAGCCCAGAGGCCTGCTTGGGCTCCTGGAGCAGGGGTGCTGGGAGACCGTGGCAGAGGCAGAAGCTGTGGGAACCTGACACAGTTCGTCTGTCTTTGCCATTCTGGCCCGGCCAAGGCTAGCTCTCCCCAGAAGTGAGGAGTTCCTGCTCTGATCTACGCTGGTGGAGAGGTCACTGTTGGCGGTGGGGGCAGGAGGGGCGGGGGGAGGGGGAGGGGCAGGGGTCTTCTTTCCCTGCAAGCTGGGTAGGGAGCTGGCACCCTGTCCCCTGAGCCTCCTCAGGATCTGCCTGGCTCCTCTGAGTGATCTCAGAGTAATCTCAGTTAGGGTGGGAAGGGCTGGCTGCTGAAATTGTGCAGCCTGTGGCTGGCAAAGAGCCCATGCTGTACCTTGGTGGATGGTGAGGACAGCGGCTGTTGGTTAAATCGGCTGAAGGCTCAGGCTTCAGGGTGGTGGCATAGCCCTCAGGCTCGGATCTCTTATAACCCAGGAGCAGATACCTGGCCACTTCCCCATTGCATTTCTGGCCTGTCAGTGAGTCCTGGGTCTCTCCTTCCACGTGTACCCCACGAACACCCCGAATTCAGTCTGCCGAGGGCCCTGGTAGTCGGAAAACGGCTCCATGCAGGGTGTTAGTTCCTCGTATTCATGATCCACAATAATCCACGGAGCCTTCCCAATTTGCTCCAAAGTTCCTCTCTTGCTGGGATTGAGAATGAGAAACTTCTCAAGCAGATTGTCACATTCCGTTGACTAGAACTCAATGGGATATATTCCACTCAGTACCCCTCCCGGGGCTCTTTGAGTTTCTGTCCTTCAAAAGGCAGGAATCCATTGACCAATGTATACTGGATGACTTCCAGACTCCATACATCCCACCAGGTTGTACTTTGGACCCTGGAAGAGCTCTGGAGGCAGCATGGCGGAGGGGGGGGGGGGGGGGGAGGGGCTGCCACAGAAGGTATGCAACTTATTGTAAAAGATGTGTTTGCCACTGAAGCCAAAGTATGCAATCTTGATATTCATGCTAGCACCCAAAAGTGGGTTTTCTGCCTTTAAATCTCTATGGACAATATAATTCCGGTGACGGCTTGCACAGCAGATGCTATCTGATGGCATCGGCCTTCACCCCTTTTCCTTCCCGCCAGAAGTCGCTAGGTGCTCACACACCTCCCCTCCACTAGCACCCTTCCTAGTAAGAGTGTTTCTTCAGCCTCCACTCCTTCAAATGTGTCACTGTGTCGGATGTTCACTGTGAAAGGGCGGGCCTACGCCGGCCGACTCCATCTTGTTCTGTGTCCTTCACCTTGACCACACCCCCTCCCCCTGAGTAACGCCCCCCCCCCCCCACTCACCTGCCTAACAGGACTTGGACCCTTCCCCAGCCAATCGGCTGAGGCCACCACCCTTCCCCAGCCAATCGGCTGAGGCCACAGCCATTACCTCACCAACTGCCCCTAGGCCCCAATAAAACCTTTGTCCTTTTGAAACTCACTCTCTCTCCCCGGTATCTCACCGCTGCGTCGGTGCAGGTAGGGGATTGAGCTTGAGCTAGCTCGAATAAAGGCTCTTTTGCTTTTACATTGGACTCAGCTCCCTGACGGTATTTGAGGATCACGAATTCTGGGCATAACAACTGCAATTGGAATTCAGGGTGTCCCGAGGTCCCCTTACATTTGGCAAAAGCTGGTGAGGAGTTTGGTCCGAATCAGTTCAAAGTTCACCTGATGAACTTGTCTTTATGGCAGAATCAAAAACACAATGCCAGACCAAAAAAAACAAATAAGCAAACAAATACTAACAAACTAAGAAGAAAGGAAAAAGAAAATAATGAAGGAGAATTTAGAAGTGAAAAAAATGAAAAATAGAAAAAAATGAGAAAAAGAAAAAGTAAGTAAATAACCACCAGACAAAAAAACACTGAGGAGGAAACAGCTAATTTTGGTTAAAGTCCCTCAGGTCATTGAAAAGCTGCTTCCTGATCTACAAGGGTCAAGCCCAGCCAGGAAACGGGTTTGGTCCTTGGAATTCTTAAAACAATAGCTCCGTGTGAGGTCATAGAAAGAAACAGACCTGTCAAGGCTGAGGATAATCCACAGTGATTTTCTCATTTTTTGGTCTCAAAAATCCCTCAGGCTTTTACAAATGTTAAGGACCCCAAAGAGCTTTTTGACTCTGTGGATTCTAGCAAATTACACTTACCTTATTAGATGTTAAAACATGTAGGCTCCTTCAGTGGCCTTTTCTAGTTTGAAAATTGGCCACTGTTTTTGGCTTTTGAAGAGTCATGATGTCTACACTCAAAATTTCAATTCCTTTTTAAAGTCTGAAGGATTGGTCTCAAATGATGCCACAACTTACGTAGTGTTGTGATACTGGGTGACAATGTCCTGTTACATAACACACAATAAAGTACATTGTTAACATCTATAAAGCTGAGGGGAAGCTATAGCTGTCGTATTTTCATTTCCTATTTACGGTTTGGCCCAGTTTCTTTGGGGTGGAGCCCTGCCTCCTCACCCCTCACACCTCAGAGCTCTGCCTGTCTCCCACTTCTGCCTGGAACATTCAGAGAGTCACATGGCTCCTTCCATGCCTCATGCAACCCTTTGCTGTAACACCTCATCTACCTGTTGGGGTCTTAACAACATCTCTTACATGTCTTACCTGCCACTCCTATCCAAAACTTTATATTATGGGAGTTTTCGAATATCTACAAAATTAGAAGAGTGTAAAGGCCCTTCGGTAGGAATCTATCCTCCCACATCAATCATCAGCCACATTTTTGCAATCTTGGTTTCTCCACAAATATTTCAGCCTGCGTCTTTCAATTAGTTACATTTTAGAAACATAGCTACCATGCGGTCCTCAGATGTAACAAATTAACAGTATCACATACCAGTTCATATTCAAATTTCCCTGTTATCTGAAAGATGTCTTGTTACAGTCAATATGATTGAATAAAAGTCCAAACGAGGTACGCACATTGCTTTAAAACTTTTCCATAGCAATGTCATCATTCAAAATACAATGCATTTTACATGATGGCTTAATGTCTGTCTCTCCCATTAGAATATCAGCCTCATGCAGAGATTTTTTTGTTTTTTGTATCTTCAACACCTAGAATGGTTCTTCACATGCAGTAGTTATTCAATATTTATGGAAGGAAGGAAGGAAGGAAGGAAGGAAGGAAGGAAAGGAGGGAGGGAGGAAGGAAGGGAGGGAGGAAGGGAGAAGGATGTGAGGACTATGCTACGTAAACCTGGCCACATTTGTGAGTTTCTAGCTCTAAAACTTTGGACAGCTTCTCAGAGTCTCACATTTCCCATCTTTAAAATGGGACTAATAACGCCTGACTTTGCACAGTGTTTGTGAGAATGAGATGAAATATGAGTGCGGTGCCTGGGGCTACTATGTTTTATTTTTCTCCAACTTAAAGATCTTGAGATTATCTCGCGGTTAGGCTAAGCCCTAAATCCAACGACAGTGTCCTTGTGACAGAAAAGGAGAAGACGCAGGGCCACACAGGGAAGGAGACCATGGGGAAGTGGAGGCAGAGACCGGATAATGCAGCCACAGGCCCAATAACACCGGGAGCCACCAGACACTACGAGAGGCAGGGATGGATTCTCCCCAAGAGGCTTCGGAGGGAGTTTGGCACCGCAACACCCTTGATTCTGGCTTGTGGCCTCTAGAACTAAGTGAATACATGTCCGTGGCTTCGAGCGACCACGCTGGGGATGGTTTGCTATGGCAGCCAGCACAGAGCACCATGGAGCAGTTAAGAATCCTGGAGATCAGGAAATCTCACTGGGTTGACTTTAACTGTGGGGGAATGCTCTAGCTTTTCGACCAAGTACTGCTGTTCCCGAGCTATCACGTGCAGGGCGCCGTGCCAGGCAGACCCGGGAAATCACAGGGCTCCGGCACACTGCCTCTGCCCACAGGAGACCTGGGGAGAGAGAGCACACGTTGAAATTGTAAAGGAAGAGAAGGACAGTGTCGTGGGTGAGCGAAGAGCTTGCATTCTGCCATCAAAGATAATATGCAAGTTTCAGCTCTCCTGGGAGATTTTGGGGAGGATTTCTCAGTTTCCCTAAGCCTCAATCTTCTCATCTATAAAAGGGCAATCATAACCAGGCTGGCCTTAGAGGCAGGGTCATCCCTAGGCTTTGTAGGCCGGGGGCAAACATTTGTGCGGGTGCCCCGTGTAGATAAACAACACGGGTCTTCCCAAGTGAGCCGGCACCACTCTGGCAGCCCAATCCCACACTGTCCCTCCAAAGAAATGCTGCTCTGGGCAGCAGAAAGGGTTTGCTCTCCCCCTTCTGGGACCCTGGGGCGACCCCACTGATGCAAGTTTCAGATCTCTTTGGCTGGTTGACCTACCCTTGTGTAAATGGAACTGCCACACTGCTGGTGAGGGACCTAGAAAAGTGTGAGGTCTGGGCCCTTCATCTGCCTATATATCTGTTCCTGGGCATCATGAAAATGGAAAGGCATCATTTTATTTTTAGTTTCTCTAAATGTTTATTTATTTTTGAGAGAGAGACAGAGACAGAGCATGAGTAGGGGAGGAGCAGAGAGAGAGGGAGACACAGAATCCGAAGCAGGCTCCAGGCATTGAGCTGTCAGCACAGAGCCCGAGGCGGGGCTTGAACTCATGAACCACAAGATCATGACCTGAGCTGAAGTCGGACGCTCAACCGACTGAGCCACCCAGGCGCCCCAGAAAGGCATCAGTTTCGCAAATAATAATCTCTCCGAAAGAGTAGCTGTTATTATCACCAAGAGCAATAAGGCAGTAATTCCTGTACAGATTTATCAGAGCAGTTTCAGGGAGCAGCAGCCCACTGGCTGGGGGGTGGAGGGCTGAGACAAGGTGCCATCAGACAGAGGAGCTGTGACATGGCCTTGAAAGGCCAGCCCCAGAACAACAGGAAGCAGTTGTTATTAAAGAGGTGTGGCCCGAGTGCCATAGACCAGGAAGAACAGGAGGCTTTTCAGTGGCCGGCTACCAGGGAGGGGGCAGAGGCTGGCAGGAGCCAAAGCCCAGAGGCCAGAAAGTTCAGGGGGGTGTTCAGGGAGCGGCTGGGAAACTGGCCCCCTGTCCAGTTGGAGCACATGTTTGGTGCAGACAGTGAAACTGCAGAGAGCAGTCTTAGGAGAGGGCGTGTGGTTCTCTCAGCACCCCCTGGAGTGTGCACCGCTCTCCCCAACTAAGGGGAGTCTCCAGGGGCTGCTGAGCCAGCAGTGGGGAGTCTGTGCAAACAGGCAGTGCGGTGCATCTGTTCTAGTGATGAGGGAGCAGAAGGCAAGCTGAGGGCAGATCACAAGCTAACATCCCATAACCCCCACCACCACCCCCAGGTGGATCTACGTGTGACACTCCTCAGGCAATCCCGGCTGGGCTGCTGCCCGAGAACAAAGGAAAGGGAAAAACAAACGGTTAGCTGATAGAGATCACAGCCATGAGGGATTCATCTCCATCAGCTTACAACTGTCTTAATGATTTAGAAGGAAAAAAGCAATCTTATCAGTAGCCAGACCTCCAGAGACCTAAAGACTCAATTTCCTGGAGCCCTAACATCACCCTCCCCTCCATAGGATAGAAAACCTTCCATAATCACTCACCCCTCACACATATAATGTAGCTCTTTCTGTCCCTGGGTCCTGTTCCCATGCTATAATTAAAACTATCTTTTTGCACCAAAAACATCTCAAGAATTCTTTGTTGGCCGTTGGCTTCAGAACCCCACTCCCAACCACATCAGTTTGGCACCCAGTTGTGGGAGAGGCCTGAGTTTTATCATCTGGACTCTGAGCTTCGGTGTAAACTTGGTGAGTAATTCCTCTTCTCTTCCTTTACTTTGACTTCAGGGGCTTTTTAACGAGTATGGTCTTATTGGAACACTTTGACTCAGGCTGCAATCCTCTAGCCCATGGCTACTCTACGGGGAGGAGAAAGCCCACCTTTTGGTTGGAAATTAGTACCCTGGCCAGGATGGTAATAAGACCCCAAAACTTGATGCCCTCTCTTTACTCCTGCCTTTATATAAAGTTGTCTGTCTTGGGCAAGGGACGGCCACCTAAGTCACCAGGTCAGCTGCTTAAGACTCCCACGTGAGGTTTCCTCCTCGTTGGTCTAATGTGATCCCCTCCACATCCCTGGTCTAGCCACTTCTGCCCCCAGACCGCCACTCAGAGCCGGCCGAAACCCATACCTGACTGAATTAAAACCCACCCGGGGACCGTTTCCTAGGGAAGCTGGCGGTAAACACTACATGTGTTGGAATGTCACTTGGATCATGATGGATTTCTGTCCTTACTGTTTTCCATCAGTGTGCCCTACTGACTACTTAGATTATAAAATGGGGTAATTTCCCTTTGTAAAACTTTTCTAGTGTTTCTCATGGGTTAAAAATGGCAAGTCTTCAAGGCAAGGCAAATGATAGTATTTTGGTCCATTCACTGGCACCCATTTGTAGCCCAGGATACGGTGGGGAAGCATAGGGGTTCTAGCTAGCATCCCTCCTACAGGCCCTTTACAGCAGGATGATGGTCAATAGTAATTTCATTCAAGGGACACCTTGGGTCTCTTTGACACCAGGAACCTCTGACATATCCTGCATGAGATACCACCCAGTAGTTGGGGGGGGGGCGGATTTTTGGTAATGGACTTTCCCTACTTTTCTAGGAGCATGGGATCTTTTCCTTCAGTCCCCCAGGACTCTCCCTTGTAATGCCTTTTAACCCACTTGAATCAATTCAGATTGAAAGATCTAAGAACAAAAAAACTGATCTGCTCTGTAACATTGCATGGCCTCAGTACTCCTAGGAGTTGAGGGAAAATGGCCCATTAGTGGGACATTAAGCTTCAGTACAATCTATCACTTAGATCTCTTCTGCAAGACGCAGGGAAAATGGACTGAGGTGCCCTATGACCAGACCTTCATGGCCCTAAATCAGGATCCCAATCTAAAGGCCTTTGCAGAACGTGTCTAACCACCAACCAGGTTGATAAGCCCCCTCTGGACAAACTGGATGATGACTGTCGAAATAGGTCCCTTCCTCCTACTGGAGGAATCACTGGCCAGTCCAGACAAAGAGGACACTGGCTCTGTTGCTGTCCCTCCTCCTTATAAACCCCAAGATCCCTCTGCTCCCAGCCCAGATGGGACACATCAGGAGCAGGACGCCGTATCTTCCAGGAATCCCACCTAAGTTTGGAATGCAACCTCTTAGGGAGGTTGCTAATGGAGAAACACATGGCACAATCAGAGTTCTCATCCTGTTCTCCATGGCAGAACCAGCTCAGATAAAACAACAATTAGGATGATATTCTGAAAACCCTTCTCAATTTATTGAGGGCTTTCAACAATTATCTATTATGTTTGATCTGGCAATATATATAACATAATAACTCATTGTTGCACCCCTGAGGAGAAGAACCCTATCTGTGCAGGGGCTCAAGAGTTCACGGATAATCTGTCAACAAGAGATAGGAAAGGTTATCCTGTAGGGGGCGCTGCTGTCCCAAATACTGAACCACACTGGAATTACCAAGAGGCTAGACAGGGAAGGGAGAGATGAGGTCATAGGATCACTTGTTTAATAGAAGGGATGGAAAAAAAATTCTCTAAACCTGTAAACTTTGGTAAAATTCAGGAAGTTAGTCAAGTAACTGATGACAATCCAGCTCTATTTCAGGGTCTGGACCCAACCTCACCTGAAGGGAAACTATACTAAGCATGCATTTTATAAGTAACAGGTGAATTTTATAAGCACCTGACATCCGCCAAAAACTGACTAAAATGGCTGTAGGCCCTCAACCCCCAACGCAGCGCCTAGTAGAAGTAGTGACCGGAGTCTTTCATGATAGAGATGTGGTCTTAAAACAAGAAAAGGACTGCAGAGCTAAATCTCAGGGTAAAATATGGGCTCAAGTATTGGCTGCCACTATTGTGGATTCCCCACAACACCAGACTAACCAGGGGCTGAAGAAAAAGCCAGGATCACACCAAGGATCAGGTAAGGCCCCATGCTATGGGTGTGGCCAAATTGGACATCAAAGAAAAGAATGTCCGAAAAAATGCTTTCCCCCAGGACCGTGTCCTGTCTGTGAGAAAAAAGGACTTTGGAAGAGAGACTGTCCTCATCTCCAGAGAGAGGGGAGGACAGGAACTCACTTCCCTGCTGGAGAGCGGGAGCCTGGGGTCCGGCATGACGTGGTGGCCCTGAGGCTGGTCCCACTCCCTTTGACATCAGAGCCCCGGGTTACCCTGGATGTGGAAGGTGAGTTTGCCAACTTTCTTATCGATACAGGAGCCACTCACTCTGTTCTTACTCAGGACTCTGGCCCTACTTGTCTTTCTAACCATGAAATTGTTGGCATAGAAGCGGAAACTAAATCGTGCTGTCAGACAATGCCTTTGACCTGTAAATATCAAAGTCAATCAGTTACTCATGTTTTTCTAATCCTTCCATCTTGTCCCATGCCATTACTTGGATGAGACTTAACGTATAACCTGGGAAGCAGGTTCTTACAAAAGAAGGGGACGGCTTGTACTCTTTAACACCCGGAGAGCTAAAACCTTACCCTGACATCCCTTCTAATATCTGGAAGGAAGTAAATCCACAGGTCTGGGGTTGTGATGTCCCAGAATGGGCTCTTAAAGCCCAATAAGTAAGGGGTGCCTGGGTGGCTCAGTCAGTTAAGCTCAGGTCATGATGTTGCCGTGCTGACAGCTCAGAGCCTGGAGCCTGCTTCAGATTCTGTGTCTCCCTCTCTCTCTGCCCCTCCCCTGCTCGTGTTCTGTCTCTCAAAGATGAATAGATGTTAAAAAAAATCTTTTTTAATGTCTTGGTGATATCTCCCTACCTCAAGGGACTATGGTTCAATATGTGGATGATATTTTAACCTGTAGTCCCACAAAAGAAATGTCTGATAACAATTCTATAACTTTACTTAATTTCTTGGCAGACAGAGGGTATCACGTCTCCCCTAAAAAGGTGCAAATATATAAACAGAAAGTACAATATTTGGGAAATGCGCTAACACCAGGTCACCGTACCCCATCTAATGACAGGAAAAAGGCTATATTAGATCTTGTACCCCAACCTAAAGAAAAACCCCGTACTTTCCTAGGTATGGCAGATTTTTTTCTGCCCTCAGATTCCCGGATTTGGGCTCTTAGCCAAACCATTGTATGAATTAAAGGCCTTGATGAGGAAGCTTTACTTGGGACTTAAAGCCCAGCGGACGGCCTTTCAAATGTTAAAAGCTGAACTTGGCTTTACCAAACTTAGAAAAACCTTCCACCTCACAAGTAGCAGAAACACAGGGACAAGCTTTGGGGGTTCTTACCCAGAAGTGAGGAAAGGAAACAAGACCCGTGCGCTGTTTTCAAAGTCACTTGACAATGTAGCTCAAGGGTGGCCGGCCTGTCTTCCAGCAGTGACTGCAACAGCTCTCCTGGGAGAAGAAGCTTCAGAACTTACCACGGGACAAGCCCCTGACAGTACGACTTCACATCAGGTCCAGGGTGTCCTAGAGACCAAGGGCCACCAATGGATGGTGGGACGCCCACTTCCTAAATACCAGGCTGTGCTTTTAGATACTCCGGAAATAATACTTACAACCTGTCCAACTTTGAACCCAGATACCCTGATGCCCGGGCCTGACCACCATACTCCTGGGTGAGACCGTGACCACTCACAGATTTTTTATCTTGTTTAGTCCACCCGATCAGACTTCAAAGATTCCCCTACTGAAAATGTAGATGACAGTGGGATTACTGATGGCAGTGAAAGGGCGGGCCTACGCCAGCCGACTCCATCTTGTTCTGTGTCCTTCACCTTGACCACACCTCCTCCCCTTGAGTAACGCCCCCCCCCCCACTCCCCTGCCTAACAGGACTCGGACCCTTCCCCAGCCAATCGGCTAAGGCCACAGCCATTACCTCACCAACTGCCCCTAGGCCCCAATAAAACCTTTGTCTTTTTGAAACTTGCTCTCTCTCCCCAGTATCTCACCGCTGCGTCGGTGCAGGTAGGGGATTGAGCTTGAGCTAGCTCGAATAAAGGCTCTTTTGCTTTTGCATCGGACTCGGCTCCCTAGTGGTCTTTGGGGATCACGAATACTGGGCATAACAGCAGTAGCCTCATCGATAAGGGAGAGAGAAAAGCTGGACAGACTACAGTTTAATTAAGGCCATTGAGGCAAAAATGCTTCCAGTAAAAACTTCTGCTCAAAAGGCTGAATTAATAGCACTTAACTCGTGCTCTTGAACTGGCAAAAGTCCTGACAATGAATATTTATACTGACTCCAAATATGCTTTTCTGGTGCCACCTTCCTGGTGGAGCAACCTGGAAAGAAAGGGGACTGTTACCAAGCCATAACTCCCCAATCAAATATGGGCCTGAAATCATTACTCTTCTTGAGGTGGTCCACCTGCCAAAGGAGGTAGTTGTAATTCACCTTGAAGGACATCCAAAGGACATGACCTTAGAATTTAAGGAAGCAATCTGGCAGACTGTGCGGCCAAACAGGCAGCACAAAATAAACAAATATTAACTTTGATACCAGCCTCAATGCCAAAAAAGTCCATAGACTCCAGTCTTTTCAGACCAGGAAATTCGCATAGCCCTGGAATGAGGATATTGCAAAAATGCACAGGACCGGCTTGTTACTAATGAAGGGAAAGTCTTTATACTCAAAAATAACCAATGGAAGGTAATACGGGGTTTACACCAGGCTACTCATTTGGGCAAAAATGCTTGAAAGCTTCTAATTAAAAATATATTTGATGGAGTAAACTTAACGACTACAAGAAACAGGTCTGCTGATCCTGTATTGTTTGTGTCCTGGTAAAAATCCGGGAGGCACATTCTGCCCTCCCCCACATCTGAAACCAATCCAAAGGCGTGGATCATATTCAGGAGAGGGCTGGCAGCTTGGTTTCACACAAATGCCTCCTTGCAAAGGCTGTAAGTTCCTACTCATGTTTGTGGATACTTTCGCTGGATGGATTGAGGCCTTTCCACAAAAAAACCTGAAAGAGCCATGAAAGTAACCAAAGTTTTGTTGTGAGAAATTATTCCTAGATTTGGCCTTCCACAATCCTTCCAAAGTGACAATGGTCCTTCTTCTACTGCGCAAAAACTCAACAATAGCACAAGCTTTAAAAATTAAATATTTTCAGGGGTGCCTGAGTGGCTCAGCCGATTAAGTGTCCGACTTTGGCTCAGGTCACGATCTTGTGGTTCGTGAGTTTGAGCCCCACATCGGGCTCTGTGCTGCCAGCTCAGAGTCTGGAGCCTGCTTCGGATTCTGTGTCTCCCTCTCTCTCTGTCTCTTCTCCGCTCACGCTCTGTCTCTCTCTCTCGAAATAAATAAACATAAAAATTGTTTTTAAAAATTAAACATTTTCGATGTTCAGCCTGGCATCCACAGTCCTCTGGGAAGGTAGGGAAAACTAACCATACTTTAAATGTTTTTTTAATGTTTATTTATTTTTCAGAGAGAAAGAGAAACAGAGTGTGAGCACTCAGGAAACCAATGAGCAAACCAAAGTGTCTTCTTACTCCTGTGCACCTGTAGAAGACCTTAAATTCCTCTCCAGATGATGATGAAGATTGCATATTTTCTCTTTGTTTTCACCTATCTTTGCTGACAACTCCTTTCTACAAGGGGCTGAACTACAAAATCAAACAGCTTGTTGGGTATGTGAAGTTTTGCCCACGTCAAGTACATCCGGGCCTCCCTGGTGGGTTTCCCCTTTACAAGGCACTGATTGACACTCTCTCTATACTTATATTTCAGAAATAATACATAATGATACTACGTTCCGTGATAAATCTATCACTAATCAGAATGTTTCTTCCTGACCCATGATCAATAGGACATGGAACTTACCAGGACATAACCAGACTTTTTCATACCCTCAAACTATTAAAATATTGGCTAACTTTACAAACCCACAAATTGATTCCTGCCAACAAGTGCCTAAGTTCCAAAATGCTACTTATCGCTATACCGCGGATGGCATATATCAAATTTGGGATGCATATTTATGGCTCATACCCAGCATTGGATAGCTCAGTCAAAAGTCAATTTTATGCTGGGAGCAAAGAAATCATACATATGATACCTGGGCAAATAGCATGTGACATTTAGGATGGCTGTCATTAGAAAGTTGTTCTCACACCATTTTGCTTCAGGCTGCTGACTGGTTTGCTACTGGTTGGATAAGGCGACCTGGAATCAGATGGCCAGCTTGAAACGAAAGCCGCTGGTTATGTGGGATAACCTGTGACTCTGGCTTCCTCCAAGGTGGACAGGTCGTCCTACCTCAGGTTTTGCCTGGACCCATGGGTGTGTTATGAAAACTGTCACTACCCCAGCTAATCTTCCCAATTGAAAACAAAGATGGACATGGTCTGTTTTCCAATGGCATGATCATTTGGTGTCCATTTTTGCTCCATTTGTAATTTGAAAGTGTAATTTGGCTTATGGAAGCCCTTACTAAATACACCCTAAAGGCACTCGCTGATTCACAGAACAGCTTCTCCTTATGTAATACTGAAGTCGCACAGATACACAAAGTGGTTCTACAAAACAGAATGGCTTTCAATGTCCTAACAGCAACACAAGATGGCGCATGTGCCATTATTAAAACAGAGTGCTGTGTATACATCCCAGATTATCAAAAATGTCACAGGGCTATTAAAAGATATGAAGGATCAAACTGAGGTTCCACAAGATCCCTCTCTCTCTCTCTCCCAATGATTGGTTACATTCCTGGTTTGGAGAGAGTTATGGTCAACTACTAAGGGTCTCTTTGTTGGACTTCTCATCTTTATAGCCACATTAACCCTAATACGTTGGCTTCCAGTGCTACGACTCCTGCCATCATCCCAGAAATCAAAAATGCACTTTTATTCTTCAACATTTTCTAAGATGAAAAGGCATTCAGTTTTAGGAGGCACTGCATACAGGCTCACATAGTAGCGACTGAGTTAGGCAAAAAGGAGGGATAGTTGTGAACTGTGAGGGCTTTGTCGTGTGTCAACTTGACTAGACTGAACCGTTTCCCAGAATTTCCTTCTCTGCATGTTCCCAGGCAGGGTGTCTCAGGACACATCTTTGTATGCGACTTGGGGGGTAGAAAAGAAGTCATTTTGCTTGTGATGCTTGGAAGGGCAGGGCAGGTGTTTTTGTAGCTCATGGCACACTGTTGCTAATCTTCTGGCTCAAACCCTTGGTGTGCCAGACCCTCAACTCTTCCACCTTGCCCTGGATCCTCCTTCAGCTTCTCCGAGTCTTGGGCCAGTGTGCTCTTAGCTCCTTGCTAAGGACACCAGCTTCTCCTCCAGAAGAAATTGGGAAGCAGTGACAGCTGGCTTGGAATCCAGTCCATTGCTGTGGGGATGCAGAGTGCATGGCCCCAGACTGTCCCTTTCTCCCCGTGTCACGTCCACCTTCCTTTCTCCACTGCCCGCATGTGGACTTTATGCTCCAGCATCAGACAGGAAGACAGGAGCCCCACAGAGGCTGTTTAGCCAGATCTCACAACTGCATAAAACCAAATTCCTATAAGATATACATATATATATACCTCCCAGGGGCTCCATTTCTCTCACTGAACCCCGACCAATAATCAGACACACTTCGTGAAACCAGGGACTCAGAAATTCATGGATCTAGTTTTTATTTCTGCCAATTCTAGTCTTGACAATTATTTTACCCTTTTAGGCTTCCGTTTATTTAAAGTACGTAAGTTTTACCAAGGGATCCATTTACATCCCATCCCAACTCAGAGGCTATCAAACCGCCGAGGTATGCCAGGTGCTTCAGCAAGAACCCTCTAACTGCAGTGAACGAAGGCTTTGTTATGACTTCATTCATTTCCACGTTATCGCCAGCCCTCAACCTCCAAGTTTGTGTGACAGCACTGCCAGCTCAGGTCACAGTGTGACCTTTCTATTCCAGAGCATCATTGTGGAGAGAAAGTTCATCTACAAAGGGCAGTGTTTGAAAATGGAGGTGCTGGGCAGGGCTCAGAAAAGATAGGGTGAGAGGAGTGTGGATGTACTTGGGCCCATCATTTAAGGAAACACTCACACTAAAGGTCATGCGTGCAAGGGCAGTGTTTATACCACCCTGAGACGGAGCGTCTCCTTAAATTTTACACCGTAGGTCCTCACTCACCTGCCCTAGCCCCAGTTCTGGTTCTGGAGTCAGACCACAGGGACTGAATCAAAGTTCCATCGCTTGCAAATTGATCTTCTGCAGGTATTTAATCCCTTTTAGTCTGCTTCCTGATCTCTACAAAGGGGATAATCACAAGACATATTACAAAGCTGTTTCAGAGAGGAAATACAATGGTACATGCAGAACAATTAAAAGAATTCGTAGAGAGTGGTTAAGGATCAATAAATGCTAGCTATCCTTACTTTTATTTGTATTCTATTCAAATATTAGAGGTATAGAACCATGCTTCACACATGGTTGAAATTCAATAAATATTGACTGAATTAACAATGAAGAGAAATGATGGATGCAGGGTGGATGGATGGACGGATGGATGGATGGATGGACAGAATATGTTTTCCGAGTTCAGTTTCCCTGAATTTCCCCTCAGCACTTGAGAAAAAAATAGACAAAACACAGGGAACCATCATTGATCCATTATTGATGATTATTTTTAAGCAGAGAAAATCACTTAGAAGGTGCTTTTCTGCCCATGACTGGGTTTGGGGCTGTGACTGGGAGCAGCGGGTGCCTCCCTTCATTCATGCATTCCTTCCAGGTAAACAAGGCAGACACTGCAGTTTGAAACCCCCCCACGCCCCAGTGTCTTTTATTCTATGGTCATTTTTACACAAATAACAGTCCCTTCCCACTCTCCCTATGGGAGCATGCCCCCACTTGTTGTTTTGGTTTTGTTTATTTTGAGAGAGCAGACAGACAGACAGACAGACAGAATCCCAAGCAGGCTCCACACTCTCAGCACAGAGCCCAACGCAGGGCTCGATCTCATGAACCATGAGATCATGACCTGAGCCGAAATCAAGAGTCAGACGCTTAACTGACCGAGCCACCCAAGTATCCCTGGTTTGTTTTGTTTTTAAGGGATCCAGTCTCTCTTAGCTGAGTTACAAAGCTAACTTGAAAATACAGAACACTGCATAAAAGTGGAGGGCACGGTGATGTCTTGAGGACCAGTTCTACAAATCTGCCTCTTTTCTTCAGTCCCTCTCTCCTGGGTCAGAATAAATCTTTGTGTAAATCAGCCTCAGGGCCAAGAGTCTCCAAGACACCAGCAAGAGGGTGACAACAAGAGAAAGAATGATTCTTACCAAAGTAATTTCTGAGTTTCTTTCTCAGGCAGTATGTATTATCAAGGGTGGTTTAATTTTCTCAGTTCTAATGATGTCCCATCTACACAGGAAGAGAGAGAAGAGGGGACAAGGCTTGTGGTCTCCTTATATAAGACCTCTGACAAGCAAGAGAGGCCATGCTAGACTGACTCCAAAACTCAAGTCCAAAACAAGAATAGCTGGGATGTCGTCACTGTGTCCAGAAGGCCTACAAACAAGACTGAGGAGAGAACTCTCTCTCTGCTTCAGTGTGTCAGGGGCTCTGGAGGAGGCCCGCGTAATGGCCATGCAATCATAAAATGGAATTAACATTGATCAGCGGCTTACAATTTGCCAGGCACCAAGCTTTTTTTTTTTTTTTAATTTCATTTAATCCCTATACAAACAAATATGATAAGCATCAGAGGCAGAGAGAGGTTAAGTAACTTTCCCAAGGACACACAACTAGAATATTGCCCTATTTTACTTCAGGTCTAGAGGACTCAATAATTAGATTATGTTAGTTTGGAATATTAGCCAAAAAAAAAAGTAGAATTATAAAGACAGGCCCCAAATAGTTCTTCATGCTTTGGAAAAGGCAAGAAATCTCACAAAATATAATTAAACTGTGAAAAATATAAAGTTTAGGTTAAAAAAAAGTACTAATAGAAGCACATAGAATATATATCATTGATACAAACATACAAATTATATGAATATAGGGCTGCCTGGGTGGCTCAGTCGGTTAACCATCTGACTCTTGATTTCAGCTCAGGTCATGATCTCATGGTTGGTGAGTTCCAGCCCCGAGTTGGGCTCTGCTGATTGTGAATCCTGCTTGGGATTCTCTGTCTCCCTCTCTCTCTGCCTGTCCCCTGCACATGCTCTCCCTTTTCTCACAATAAATAAACTTAAAAAAACACAGATTATATAGATATATAACAGAATATTATGTAATGTGTGATAGAATGTCCACTTTTACATATTATATAGAAAATATATTCTGAGGGGCGCCTGGGTGGCGCAGTCGGTTGAGCGTCCGACTTCAGCCAGGTCACGATCTCGCGGTCCGTGAGTTCGAGCCCCGCATCAGGCTCTGGGCTGATGGCTCGGAGCCTGGAGCCTGTTTCCGATTCTTTGTCTCCCTCTCTCTCTGCCCCTCCCCTGTTCATGCTCTGTCTCTCTCTGTCCCAAAAATAAATAAAAAACGTTGAAAAAAAAAATTAAAAAAAAAAAAAAGAAAATATATTCTGATAATAATACAAATACTACACAATATTCTGATACATTTTTATTGTATATGCGATATTTAAATATTGCTATAACAATACTGTATTTACATATAAATATTTATACTATATAATATAAAATAATGCTAATTTTAAATATTATATGTAATATCATTTAAGAGAATACACAAGCACGTTCTAAATAAATTAATAGTATATTATATCAAATATATTATAAAAGAATATACAATGGAAACAGACAGAATGGAAGAGATTTTTGTCAACTGCTTTACCACAACTCATATAAAATATGCTTAAGAACATGGCTTATGTGGGGGTGCCTGGGTGGCTCAGTCAGTTAAGCGTCAGTCTTAGCTCAGGTCATGATCTCACAGTTCGTGAGTTTGAGCCCTGCATCGGGCTCTGTGCTGACAGCTCAGAGCCTGGAGCCTGCTTCGGATTCTCTGTCTCCCTCTCTCTCTGCCCCTCCCCTGCTCTCTCTCTCTCTCTCTCTGTCTCTGTCTCTGTTTCTGTCTCTCTCTCAAAAATAAATAAACATTAAAAAAACAAAGAACATGGCTTTTGTGAAGGATCAGTTGTTATCTAGAAGATCATGTACCCCCAGAAAAATAGCTGCCATTTTTAGCTGCATTATTAGAAATGGAGCAATTTTGAAAAGAAGAGGAGATGAGAATTGTTCAAAACTTACCAGCCATGATATTTTGTTTGGTGTGATATGTTCACTTCAAAGTCCAGCGCTTTAGGGATGAACAGAAACCTGGCTGTCCACTGCCCTCCCTGTCCTTTTCTATGATATACACCACCTTCTTCCCTCCTGCTTAGCTCACTGAGCATTTAATCTCCAGTGAATTTAGTCGAAAGGGACTATCACTTAGAGCAGGATGGATGCAGGGTGTGAGGCGGCCCTGGGCAGCCATGAAGTCGGGGGACAGTTTTGGAGAAACATCCAGGGATTAACTTTCTCTCTGAGAGGCAGATGTGGAAAACAGGGTGAAATGAGAGTGAAGAAGGTTCCCATCTTCAGGCAGGATTCCAGACTTCCAAATGCACCGGCAAAGACCAGTGTCCTGCCATGACCCTGGGTTGGAGACCAGAGATTCTAGCCAAACGACAAAGAATGATAGGGACAACCAACAGAGAAATCCTTCCAATTCCTGAGAAGGCTCTTTGAACTGAATCTTAACAAATAATACCCTAAATTATTTTGGCCTTGAAACTTCAGAAGCAGTATGAGGAAAAAAGTAGAGAGGTCACTAATAGAGGGTTGATGCACATTCCATAGTAAGAGATGTACTTTCTAGTGCAGGCAAAATTTAACACAGCACAGGAAATCTGGAAAAAGCCCTGAATCACTTAAAAACGTTGATGAATTCTTACCAAAAACAGCTTACCTGGTTCTCCAGATCTGAAACTACTCTGGGGAGAAAGCCAAACAAATTCAAAATGCAAAAGCATATGGGAATGAATAAATTGAACAGACTCTAAGGTGTACCATCAATGTTCTTCAGTATGGTTCCTTTATTTTTATTTTCTTCCAATTTTATTGAGATATAATTGACAACACTATTTAAGGTGTACGGCATAATTATTTGACATTCCTACATGTTATGAAATGATTGCCACAATGTTTAGTCAACATCTATCACCTCATCCAGTTATAAATAAAATTTTTGCCTTTGTGATGAGAACTTTGGGGATCTTCTCTCAAAGTACCACACTGCATAGTGTTAACTGTAGTCATGTTGTAGATTATATCCCCAGTATTTATCTGTCTTATAGCTGGAGGCTTGTACTTATGACCACTTTCACCCAACTCTCCTGTACCCCTGCCTCCAGTAACCACAAATTTGATCTCTTATTCTATGAGTTTGGGGTTTTTTTAAGATTCCACATAGAAGTGAGATCATATGGTATTTGTCTTTCCCTGACTTAGTTTACATACTGTAATGCCCTCACGGTCCATCCATATTGCCACAAATGGGAGCATTTCCCTTTTTATGGCTGCATAATATTCCATCATACATATACCACATTTGTTTTCTCATTCATCCGGCAATGGACGCTTAGGTTGCTTCCAAGTCTTGGCTGTTGTGAATAATGCTTCAGTGAACAATGGATGTAGATATCTCTTCAACATAGTGACTTCCTTTTCTTCAGATGCATATCCACAGGTGGAATTGTTGGATCACATGTAGTTTTATTTTTAATGTTTTAAGGAAACTCCATATTGTTTTCCATAGTGGTTTAAATTCTTTAAAGGCAGCTATGGAGTCCAGTGAGAATACCTGCTGTCTGATGACATCAGCTCATATGGACACGAAGACCATGGAGTGTGGAAAGCGAAAGGCTACTTTCAGAAAGAACTAAGAAAGGGGTTAAGTCCTACATGGGAATAATTCCTACGTCTGCAATACAGCATCTCTCAGCTACTTGAAATCAACTCTGAAGACAACGTCATGTCCTACATACCAAGAGTGGCTGCTATTGTGGGGCTCATAGATGAGGACAGAGAAGAGGGAAGAAGGCATCCCATTGAGAAAAGGGTATTCTGATGGTAACAAGTTTCCCTTAAGCAAATCTGGATATGGCAGGCAGTAAATATGAAACGCTCCCCCAGATTTTTACTAATCCATGAGGTGGCCTAATTGGATAAATTATGGGGCCTTTCATGAATATAGGGACTAGAAGAAGAAGAAGAAGAAGAAGAAGAAGAAGAGGAGGAGGAGGAAGAGGAGGAGTTTTGTGGAGAAAAATAAATTCTATTTTAGACTTACTGAATTCACTTATGATAGGCATCAGCAACTTTTTTTCTGCAGAGGGCCAGATAGTAAATATTTTAGCCTTTGTGGGCTGTAGATGGTCTCTGTCACGTGTGTGTGTGTGTGTGTGTGTGTGTGTGTGTTTACAACTCTTTAAAATTGTAAAAAAAAAAAACTTTTAAGTGTTCTTAACCTGAGGGCTATACAAAAATAGAGGAATGGATTGGGGCCACAAGGTATAGTTTGCTAGCTCCCAACTTATGATTACCCCAGGTGAGGATGAGGATGGCCAGTAATCTATTGAAAGAATTTCTTGAGTCTGAGGTAAAGACTTTCAGGCAGATTGACAGATAGAGAGGGAGACAGATAGATAATTAGTTAGATGGATAGATGATAGATAGATAGATAGATAGATAGATGATAGACGATTGAGATGTAAATATGTATATAAATATCTGTATATCCATATATTTTTACACATGCATCTTTATTTATAAAGATACATATTTATACATCTCCCTGTCTTTCTGTCTACACACATACACTCTTAGTTATCATCAATAGTTCAGTTAGAATGATAATGATAGGTAGGTAATTCCACAAAAAAAAAATGCCTTCAATCTAAACACTATATTTCCAAGTTTGCTCAGCAAGCCTGGTTCTACTTGATGGGAGCTCAGAAAGAAACACAGACTGTAAGCTAACTCTCCTCGTTTGGGCAGGCTTTGTCTTTACCGCCTCTCTCTGGGAGCACCTTCTTAACCAACTCACCCCCTCAACTCTTAGCAACTTTGGAGTCTATAATACAGTGTTGTTGACTATAATCACAATGCTGGGCATTAGGTCTCCAGAATATATTTTTTGACCTGGCTGCAGGTCTGTACCCTTAAACAACACCTCCCCACTCCCTCCACCCCTCCAGCCTCTGGTAAACACCATTCCACTCTCTGCTTTTACGAGTTCAGCTTTCTTAGATTCCACATATAAATGAGTTCATACAGTATTGGTCTTCCTCTCTTTATTTCACTTAGCACAGATGCCCTGAAGGCCCACCAATGTTGTCACAAATGGTGACATTTCTTTCTGTCTCATGGCTGAATAATATTCCACTGCGTGTGTGTGCACGCGTGCACACACGTGTGCGCATCACATTTTCTTTATCCATTCATTGACAATGGACACTTAGGTTGTTTCTATATCTTGCCTGCTATGAATAATACTGCAATGAACATAGGTGTGCAGATATCTCTTGGAGACCCTGATTTTGATTCCTTCAGATATACATCCGGAAGTAGGATACCTGGGTCACATGGTCATTCAATTTTTAACTTTTTGAGGAAGCTTCATGCTGTTCTCCACAGTGACTGCACCAACTTACATGCGAGTAAGTGAACCATGCAGTTTAGCTCAAGAGACTCTCTGCTCATAAGCCTCACAATCAAACGAGTGAGGTTTAAAAGTCTGACAGACCTGGACTTGCCTCCTTGGGCCTGTTGCGTGAGCATGCCGAGTCTTTTTTCATTCATCTGGGAAATGGCCATCTCTCACATGGCGGTCACGGGCAGTAAACTGGCGCTACAAAGCCCTGAGCAAAGCTTCTCCGTCAGTACCAGCTAGTGGTGGTGTTACTGGGGCCACAGTCCTCCTGAAGCCGCACAAGTGCAGCGGTCACTTAGATTTCTAGTTCTCTGACTGCTACACTGTGGGTCCTCCCTCCATTAAATTTTCCTCCACCTCAAACTTCCTTACACGTGCTTCCTCCAAAGTGCTTCCTCCAAAGCATGCCGTCCCAGTTGAGTTCCCCCATCAGAAAGATCAAAGCTCTCCTGCTGAAGTCTCCCTTTCCCCCAGCAGGAAACCAGCAAGGCTGAAGTCAGCTGTGCTCACCAGGATACACTTCCACGCCCTCTTTGCAAGTACAGACAAAGGCACCCGTCAGCAGCAGCACCCAGCGACTTGTCCTCAGCAACCTGTGGCCGACAAGTTTGGTCGCACGTTGCTCCAAAAGCCCATCCTTAAGATTCGAGTTTTGAATGGAAAGGAATATGAGCTTTATTCTGTTGGCCGGGGGAGAAGGTGGACTCTTGCCCCCCAAAGGCCAACTCCACCGTTTCTGCCTGGCCCAGAGATTTATAAAGGGGGTTAGGGCAGTTACATCAGTTAAGGGAGTGCAGTGGTCTGTAACATCTCTTGATGACGTGCAGGCGCCGTGGTGCCAGCTACAGATGTCATTTCGGTGCTCAGAAGTTTCGACAGAGGGTCTGGTTCCTTGGTGCCAGTGGGGGTGGGGAGGGGGAGAGGGGGGCGGGTGGCCCAGGGCAGGTTCAGAAGCTCTGGTGAGACGCAGAAACGCTCTATTCTTTCTATCAAGAATGCATGATCTATTGCTATAGGAAGAAAGGCTTAGTTAATCAATCACGCAGGCTAGGAGGGTTTGCTAAAGACTCCTAGGTTGGCCAGAGGAGCGGAGGCCAACGTCTAAGCAGCAAATCCGCCTTTGCCAGAACACTGCAGGAGAGATGGGCAGCACTCAGCCTCCAACCATGAGGTATAGGTTTTTTTCTTGCATTGATGTCTTGAAATTGTGCCTAGTGTCTCTGAAAATCTCAAGATGGATTTTTCTTAAGTGCCAGATTTCGGTGTTTGCTTAAATATTTAATATACCTTAAATCTTGATAATAATTGTTTCAGGGATCTTATATTTTGCAGCACTTCCAGACACACACAGGCTCTCCCCAGGGGAAGACTTTAGAAATCCTAAGCAAGAAGTAGCTAGAGCCTGGAGCGGGGAAGAAAAGGTACAGAAGGCTTTGGGGGAAGGGGGCAGAGTAAAGGTATTTCATTCTGTGGCTGGTGAATTTTCATCAGTGAAGGATGCAGACCAGATGGAAATGTTCTTACAAGCTTTTGTTTTTCTGTTTTTCATTTGAAAGGAAAAGTCAGGAGCTTGGGGTTGTTTGATTTTATCATTTTTAAGGGAAGCACACTCTTTATAAGCTCAGCACTGGATGCCCTAATAAAGGATGGGCTGAATTTAATGAATTCTTTCCTGAAGAACCACAGTCGGGTACTAAACCAGAATCCACATCTCTGAGGTTCCCCGGAGCCTCCAGAGAAATTGGCCTTGAACCATCTGGTACCCAAGCTTTCCTTTTCTGTTTGGCTTGTGGTCTTTGGTTTGTGGTCTCAGTGGTCTTAAAAAAACAAACAAACTGGGGCGCCTAGGTGGCTCAGTCGGTTAAGCGTCCGACTTCAGCTCGGGTCACGATCTTGCACTCCGTGAGTTCCAGGCCCGCGTCGGGCTCTGGGCTGATGGCCCAGAGCCTGGAGCCTACTTCCGATTCTGTGTCTCCCTCTCTCTCTGCCCCTCCCCCGTTCATGCTCTGTCTCTCTCTGTCTCAAAAATAAATAAACATTAAAAAAAATTTAAAACAAACAAACAAAACCAACTAGAATCATGAAGGACTGTTTTCAGGGTAGAGATACTGTGAACACACTAAAGAACTTTGGGAAAATGCCAGTTACTCTAAGGGAAAAAATTCAATCTTATACCACCTAACCAAGCAGAAATAAAATACTTCAACACTGGATATATATGTACTTTATTAACAGATTTGGGGGAAAATCTTTTCAAAGTTTCATCTTACCTTTTCACTTAGCATTATATTGTGTTATTACTATTAAAACAATTTCACTATCATGAGTATTGAGGCTTTCAAATAATGCTGCAAAATATAGATGTATCATGATTTCTTCCTTGTTTTCCTTCGTTCTTTCTTCCCTCCTTCCATCCCTCCTTCCTTCCAGATTCCTTACTTTATAATCAAATTTATGCATTCACACCATTTAAATAGTCACCGTGATCTACAAGGAGGGAGGAAGAGCAGTCCCTACCCCCACCATCCCACCTTATTCCCACACCTGAGGCAACCAGTAATTATTTTAGTAACAACTGTGCTATTTATCGCCATATACTTAAATAATATGCTTCCACTGGAAGTTCCCGATTTTTTAAATTTTAGTCATTTTCTATGTTTTCCACCATAGATTCCCCCCCAACACCAACACACACACACACACACACACACACACACACACACACACCTACACACCTTTCCTCTCCTCCATTCTCCCATCCCAATATCACTTTGTGACTTGGGTTAGACTGATCTTCAGTATTTGGATTATCACAACCACATAAACCCTGTTCACAAATGAGCCATGTCTTGTTCTGCGGTGCCCTCTCTTTTTCCTGTATTTTGGTTCATTTTTTCTGAAGTTAAAGGAAACAAACAAACAAAAGTTGTTTCGTTCTTTGTTTCTTTTACTTTGGTTTCTAAGTACTTACCACCATCTCAGCCCCAAGTTCCATTCTAGTTGAATAAACTTCCTCTCCATATTTTCAAGCCTTAGGCAAGCTCTCATTGTCACATTTCTGTGGAAATCACTCACACGACCTTTGACCTGCTCCTGTCTACCCTGGGGGTGAAGTATAGAGATTTCCCTTCCCCCACATCGGGGTTTTCCCTTCACCTCCCTCTTATGAAAGACCTTCTCTTACATCGGGTCCTGTGTTTCCTAAATCCCATTTCTTTGTTTACTACCTGGATTTACTCCTAATTGTGATGAGGCATCTCCTCCCAGCTTCCCGAGGAACAGTGTCTGTAACATAAATTTCTTGTTGCCAGGTGTGGAAGGGTCATCACACTTTCTTCACATTTAAAATGATTATTTGGCTAAGTTTAGAATTCTAAATTTAAAATTATTTTCTCACAGTTGGTGGAAGGCATGTCTCCATTGCCTTCTAGCTGTTCGTGCCGTCACGGCCTGTTTTCCATGCTTGAGGAAAGAAACAAAAAACCCTCACTACATGTTACAACTCACCTCCCATACCATTCTCCAATTGCATTTCTACAGAGAAGTCCCCTCCTTTGCCATAGGGGCTCCAGGACCTCTGTGCACATGCTTCTCTAAGACAAATCGAAGTGGGGTGTCCCTTTTTTCTGGGCCATCCCTTCATCTTCATCCATTGAGCGGCTATGACAAAATACCACAGGTTGGGTAGCTTATCAACAACAGAAATTCGTTCTCACATTTCTGGAGACTGGAAGCCCAAGATCAGAGTGCCAGCCTTGTCTGGACATTCCACTCAGACGTGGTCAAGTGGCCAGGCCCTAAACCTGTTGCTGTGTACATCTGTTCACTCACATCCCCCAAATGTTTGCTTTTCTTCCCTGACAGTGAAATCACCAAACCTTCTTCGGAAAATACCTTACTACAACTGAAATGCCATTTCACCTGGAATTCATATGACAAAGAGTGTTCCTTAGATGATTTGGAAAACAGAGTGTGTGATGATCATCTACAGTTTCTAAACCAAGAATTCAAAACAATCTGTTTGCCTATGTTAAACACCTCAGAGGCCAGCACAAGGAGGTTCCGGAATACTCACAGCAAGCAGAAGGGACAGGCCTGCCAAAGCAAAATCAGAAGTCTGGTCACCTGGGGAAACTACGCCTGGGTCTATTATCACATGAGCAGGCTTCCAGAAACTCCGTCTTATGTTGGCAAAGTGGGAAATGGCTTTGCAGTCCATGCCAAACAATGTCTATCAACATCTGCAGATTGGATGCCGCTACAGGGCAAAAAGCAGACAAATACAGAGGTCAAGGAAGTATACCAGGAGCTAGATAAGAGGAGCTGTGGGGGGTGAAGCGTCCTGCGTCACTTTAAGAAAGTTGTCGAGTTGAATATCAACCTTCCTCAAGCCTGCTCGGACCTTGTCTGCCTCTCTGGCATAACGGGGCAGGACAATAAGGCAGAGTATTACTTCCAGAAGGAATTCAGCAAGGATCTGCCTCCAGCTGAGAGACAAGTACTCCACCTGTGCTACAGAAACTTCTGGCAATACCAGAGGATGCCCGAGGATGACGCCATCCACCACCACCTGGATGGCTTGAACATCAACGGGACCTCGACCAAGAAGGAAAAGCTGATCATGAACCTAAGAAAAATGGCCAAAAAAACCAACTCTCTGAAAACACCTCTGATGCCGTGGGTTGGCAACTGTCCAGATTCATCCGTGAGCTGAATGGAAAGCGGCGCCCGCTGGTCGGTCCACCCTCGGACCCTGGCAGATCAGTGCCCCCTGCTCCTTGGGCTGAGAAGGGCAGTAAGGAAATGACAGAGGAGCAGAAGGCCCTAGAGAGAGTCCATGACTGGGCCTCAGGCCTTCAGATAGAGAAGACAGAGAGCAAGAGGGGAGGGGGACAGGAGGCCTGCTTAGGTGGTCACGCAGGGGAGGGGAACAGGGACACAGGGAGACATAAGAGCTGCAGCTCGCGGGAGCCCGGCCCGATGGCTGGGCCTCTTCATTTTGCTCTTTTGCAAATGGGGTCTCCCAAATTCTCCCATCCAGACCTGGAAATTCAGAATCACTTTGCCTCTGTCCTATGGATATTTTGAGCAAAAACTTCTTTGAGGGCAAGCGCTTGCTTTGAGACTGTGGGATTCTGGTTTATTCTCAGTTTGCCCCACCCAGGTTCCCCAGCTCTTGGCCAGCACTTTGCACACGGCCTCGCGTACAGTAGGCACTCAACATTGCTGAGGGAACATCATTGAGGCCTGGTCTTCTTTCCTCACTCGTTAAGCTCCAAAATGAATTCCATACAGGTCACAGTTTTAAATGTTTAAAAAATAGAAATCACACAATTTCTACAGGAATTCTCGAGAGGATGTTTTAAATCTCAGGGTCTGGAAGTGGTAAGTATGCAACAAAACACAAAAGGCAAAAAATATTAAGAAATTCAACCATATTAAAAACATGTTTCATAGAAGAAAGGCCTTCAGAAAGTCAAAATCAACGATAGACTTAAAAATACTGTTTTAGGGGCACCTGGGTGGCTCAGATGGCTAAGCATCCGACTTCACTCAGGTCATGGTCTCGTGGTTCATGAGTCTGAGCCCCTCGTCGGGCTCTGTGCTGACAGCTCAGAGCCTGGAGCTGCTGCAGATTCTGTGTCTCCCTCTCTGTCTGCCCCTCCACCACTCACGCTCTGTCTCTCTCTCAAAAATAAACATTAAAAAAATTTTTTAAATACTGTTTCAATACATTACCAAGTAAAGAATTTCCTTCCCTAATGTTAAAATAACTCCTGTTGATCAATAAGGAAAAATCAACTCATTGTGAAAATAAGCAAAGGTCAGGAAATTAAAATGACTTAAATATGTGAAATGATTGCCAATGGCACTCTTATTAAGAGCAAAGCAAACCAACACTATGCAAGAGACCATCTCAGGTCAACAGAAGAAACACCTTTTGTAAGAAGGTACTAACATGGATGTGGGCAACCGGCTCCATCATGCATCACCGCTGAGATTCTAAATTGCATAGGTGGAGAGAATTTGCTGACGGCAGTTAAGCATACGTGAATCTTCACCCCACCAATTCCCCCCATTAATTTATCCTGTATTTGCACATGCATGCAAAGACATGTATACATAGATACTCAGGAAGCTGTGTTTATAATAATAAAGGACTGACCGCGACCCATCACTAGGGACTCATTAATTCAATTTCAATATTTCATATACGGAACAGCATGCAGCTATTATGAAAAATAAGGCAGTTCTAAATGTAAAAATATAGAACACTATCTGAGATATATTAAAAAATAGAAAAATAAAAGTTCAGAAGAGGCGTACAGTGTGCTAACATTGTTCAAAGGAAGGAAGGAGGGGTTGGAGGGAAAAAGGAAAAACTGCATATCACATTGTGCATAGAATATTTGGGAAAGGGTATATTTTGTGTAGGGTAGCTGCTAGAGAGGGAACGGGTTGTCTGGGAGTCTGTGTGGGAGGAAGACTTACTTGCAACAATATATATTTTTAAATTTTGAATTTGATACCCAGAGCATATATCACTTAGTCAAATAAAGTATGCAACGAAACAAAAGATGGTCATGCCAGAGTGCCATGACCACCCCACTGGTGTCCACTCTGCACACCGTTCTTACAGGGTACAAGCCACACTGATCAATGTTTGAAAATCTCTGCACATAATCGACTGGTCTCTGTTTCCAGGTTTTCCTCCACGTCTTCATCTCTACTCCCACCACCCACCACTCACCCCACTGCCAACAACTACAGCGTGTTCTGTAGCTCTCCTCACCAATCCGTCATGGCGTCCATCACAACCAATCTTGGAGAGTGTAACCATCTCCTGGACGTTTGCTCGGGCCGCTCTCCTCCACCTGTCCCTCTCTGCTGTCCCTTTCATCATCAAGTGTCCAGGAATGTACTTTTCATGCAACGAACTCTTCTTGAGCTCCCAAAAGGCATCAAGTAACGTGATGAATGAGAATGCACCCAGACGAAAGGCGTGGCTCCTCGGCAGTTCACGCTGCTGCACCGTGCGTCTGTCACCGCGCGCACCACGCAGTTGTCCTTCCGGTAAAGCAGGAAGAGCTTCATCCAAGCCGCGTGCTTTTCGGCATTGCGGCTTTCCCCTCTCTGCCACTAGAGGGACGAACTTCAACCCGCGATAAGATGGTCAACCCCAGAAAGGCGGCGGCCAGGGTTCATGTGAGGCTGTCCTGACACGGAGAGGCAATTTTAGCCTGTGTCGCTCGGCCTTGCGTGTTACGGGCATCTCTGCCTGCGGCCCTTTAGTAAGCGCAGGAGGAGTCCAAAGGATGGTGCAGAGTCTGGTTGGAAACCTTGAAGTAGCCACAGGCTTTGCTTCCAAGAGACCCAGCAGAGCAGCTGGCCAGAGACATGGCAAAGCTCCTGCTGCTAATTTGCAAAAAGAACCAGAAATCAATACACACGCAGAGAAGCAGTTCCACACGTTTCCTCCGATGGCCCCTGCTGTCCCCTATACCTTCGTGTGGCCTTTTCATCTCTCTTTTCACCTACCAATGCTTCCACGAAAATCGACTTTTAAAACTTCTTATTCTCAGAACCAGACCCTGACAGATATTTGAGGCATTCTTTGAAGGCATTGTGGCTTTGGATAAATGCTCTCCTTCGAGGGATACTATGGGGGATAAGCTTAGGAATACCCGGGGCCTACAGCAATGGGTTAACAAGGCATAAACACAAAGTCATAAAATGCTCACACCCGAGTTTGGATAACCAGACTGGCACTCCAAGAATAGGGAGGCACAAAGGTGCCGAGAATAGGGAGGTGCAAAGGCACCCCAAAATAGGGAGGGGGTGCTGAACCCCCCAAAATAGAGAGAGGCAAAGGCCTGAAATAGAATCGGCGCCAAGGTGCCCAACACACAGGAATAACGAGATTAGAGATTCAGGGTGAAAGCACCCCAAGTTTGGTACTACAGCAGAAAGCTGCTTTCATAGGAGAATAGGGCCAGGTCAGGTAAATTGGTGAATTGGACTTTGGACCGCTGCGCTGCAGGCAAAGCAGCCCGGAGTGGAGATGGTTAACAAAAGAAAAGGTGTCTTGTCAACCCTGAGGTTATTCCCCGTCTGTCTCATCCCCTAGGCTGGCAAAGATAAACAGGCAGGGTGCCTCCTGTCTGCTGTTAACAGCCATCTACCCATCTGCCCGGCACCTGGATTTTGTTTTATAGTGACCCAAATCCCAAACACTGTATATCTTCAAAATCCCCTTTTCCCCCTCACATCCACAAGTTAATGTTCCTAGGTTCTTTGTCTCTTTGTACACACCCATCACGTTTGCAAGCCTTCTGATCTGAATAAATATAGGGCAAGGACCCTTATTTGGGGCTCTTGTCTTTTTCCTGGACATTAGCCATCTCTCTTTTTAATCCTGTGTCTGCTCTTTTGCTAGACAAAAGAGAACTTTAGACTTAGAGTCCACGACAGGATACTATCTGCAAAAGTTCCACTTGAGCACAGGAGTCTCTGGAGCCAACAAGGTGAAAACAGAACCCTAGCCCATGGCAGAGGACGTGGGTACAAAAGAGTTAATGTCACCAAGAGCCTCCCAGGGGGTGGAGCCAGGAATATGGAGAATGATGGTAAGGGTCCCATCAGGGAGCAGAATCTGGGACTAAGGAAGAAACTGCCACCATTTTCAGTTTAGAGAACCTCCCAAGTGCCTGTCCAGCAGACTTACGTCATTGCTTCTGACTCGTCACCTCTAGGCTTACTTCGTGTTCCCTTTCTTCAATTGGGAGTGTTTACCACGGCTATCGGGCTCCACCATTTGCACACAGCACACAGCAGTTATATAATCTTTTTTTCTAATTTTTTAAACTGTTTATTTATTTATTTTTGAGAGACAGAAAGACAGAGTGTGAGCTGGAGAGGTGTGAGAGAGAGGGAGACACAGATTCTGAAGCAGGCTCCAGGCTCTGAGCTGTCAGCACAGAGCCCAATGTGGGACTCGAACTCACGAACCATAAGATCATGACCTGAGCCAAAGTTGGACGCTTAACTGACTGAGCTCCCCAGGCGCCCAGGAGTTATCTAATCTTATCTAGTCCTTTAGGTTTTTTTCTCACCAGACCACAGGAAGTCACATCCCATCCATTGAGGGCAATGGTACATCACTGAGAGATCCCTGAGTATAGCTGGGCGCAGTGGTTGCCTTGTCTCTGGGCTGACTCTCTTGGGAAAGGCCTGAGAATGTTCTGTGTTTGGGAAGAAGGGTACATTGTGGATATTCGGGGTGTGAAGAGTCCTCTAGCAGTCCTCTGTTGAACTAGCTACCAACTCTTTGAGGTGGACAAAACTTAAACATTCTCTACAGAGACATAGAATGAAAAAGAAGGCCTTTTTTTCTTTTTTTTTAAATCTCAAGAAAAACCTATAGAGTTTTGCCTTATGGAATTAAAAAGTATTTTTAGTATTTTTACTTACAGTCAAAACAGTATGTAGTTCTCAGACTTTAGCATGAATTAGAACTATCTGGAAGGTTTACTAGCTCGGAGATTGCTTGGCCCCACTCCTAGAATTTGTGATGCGTTTTGTCCAGGATGGAGCCTGCGAATTTGCATTTGTGGCACATCCCAGGGTGATGCTGATACTTTTTTTTTTAGTTTCCTTTTTTTTTATATTGGTTTCAAGAGTAGAATTTAGTGATTCAGCATTTACATATAACACCCAGTGCTCATCCCAACAAGTGCCCTCTGTAATGGCCATCCCCCATTTAGCCTATCTGCCATCCACCTCCCCTCAACAACCCTCAGTTTGTTCTTTGTGTTTAAGAGCGTCTTATGGCTTGCCTCCCTCTCTGTTTTTATCTTCTTTTGTTTTTCCTCTCTTCCCCTACGTTCATCTGTTGTGTTTCTTAAATTCCACATATGAGTGAAATCGTATGGTATTTGTCTTTCTCTGACTTATTTCACTTAGCATAATACCCTCTAGTTCCATCCATGTCATTGCCAAGATTCCATTCTTTTTGATGGCTGGATGCTGATACTTCTTGTGTCTGATGGCAACATCAGTATTGCCATCAATACTGGAACTAGAGTATTATACCACTTTGCACTTGATGTAGCCACTCAGGTGGCCCTCCCCACTCCCAGAACGGCAAACAAGGACTCTCCCTTAGTCTAGGCTGAGACAGGGACAGCCCTGACCCTGTATTCTGGACACAGACACATCAATAGTTGTAAGAGCCAGAATAATCGCAACTCTTCAGTGAGTTCAGTTTCATTTTTCTCAAAATAGAAATATTACCAGGAGAGAGTTGGGTTTTCTTTTTCAGTTTCTATTTTGCATCCACAGTGCATATTCTGACACTACCCCGGCTGCCAGAGCAGCTGGTACATCGTGTCATGAACCCATTATACAAAGCCACTGGCCGGATAGATTTCCAAAGAGTAGAACAATAGTTCCGGGCATTTCACAACACAGCTATAGCCTGCTTGCCCCCAACCTGCTACCCGTATAGTAAGATTTAAACACTTCTGTTCAATAGTTTTCTTGAATGCAGATTCAATACAAACAACAAACCCTACAATGTTCCTAGTTTCCTTCTGCAGTGGTTCTTGTACATCTAACATGCATTTCTATAAATACATACTAGAACTGGTAACTCCTGAATGACACCTAAAAGTAAGGGTTTCCAATTGGGATAGCTTTGGCTGTGTGTCCCGATAAAAGGGCAGAGGATTGTCAACGAACCTAGCTGTTGCTTGCACCCACCCCTATGAATACAAAGCCTACCATAAATAATGCTATCTCCAGGATGGAACTACCTGTCGTGGAGAATAGGTTTCACTCGTGCTCTGTGTAATTTCCCGGCCTCAGAGACGCCCGGTGCTGTTACCTCTTGTCCTCTTGGGTCTAGGCACACGGTAACCCCTTTGCGATCAAGGGTTTGAATAAGGAAAAGGCAAAGAAAGTAGCTGTCCTCCATCGTCACGAACCTCCGTGGCTGCGTATTGCAATGTGCGGGTGCTGGATACCGGGGCGACCCGAGGGATTTTAAATGTTGCCGTGCTCAGGGAAGCCCACAACTTGCATGGGTTTGGCTTAGGTTAGTGATCATGATGGACGGATGGTGGATGGACAGAGGAGCTAAAGCTCCAGAAAAGGCAACATCAAAGATTTCCCTTCTGGTCTCTTTGGTTAATGATTTCAGCTCTCGAGTATGATGAAAAACTAGTGTGTACTTATCACGTGCCAGGCGTTATTCTGAGGACATCTCATGCTTTCACCCATTTGATACTTACAACACCATTACGAGTTGGTAGGAGTAGTGGGATCCCCATTTCACAGGAGAACAAACTAGTGCACAGGGAAACATTCAATAATTTCCAGCATCACGGCATATACGTGGAGCCCGGGTTCAAATCCAGACAGGTGACATCAGAGCCCACAGTTCCAATCATTTAGTCATTCGTTCAGCCTCTACCCTTTGAATCCTGCCACGTGCTGGGTATTATTGCAGGGACTGGAGATTCGGTGGTGAAGAAAACCAACACAAACCCCAACCCTTACAGGGGTCTGTGGGCCACACTGGTGATAAGGGCGGGCAGAGTGAGGATGGGCTAACATTACAGTAATGAAGCAGGGTGCTTGGTGCTTGATACGTGTATGCATCCTTCTCCACGCTGGGCTGCCTTGATGTCAGCTGATCTAGGAGATCACAACAGTCACAAAGAGGAAGTTCTGGCTCACTGCAGGGTGGGGCCGCGGGGGTGCTATAGGCTTGGCCCTTACTCAAGGTTCATTTTCCCTAGGAGTCTTGCCAGTTTCACTTTCCAGTTTCAGTTTCTCTTTCCTCAAGCCAACTGCGGGAGAAAGGAGGTAAAGGAACCAGGTAATGCTTCCATATATAGGTCTCCTTAGCATCTCTCTGAGGCAGAGGAGGAAGATTTCTGGAGAGCACAGTGGCCTGAGCTGCAGCCTTTCAGAACAGTTGAGAAGTGCCCCGTGATCATGAGGTAAAGATTCGCCTGCTCTGATCGTGTTGAAAATGTCCAATCAATCTTGTTGTGGAATGCAAATCCTATACAGCCATGCTCCTGAAACACGAGTTCCCGATTTGTTTTGCTTTAGTGTTTGCCTGTAGCCTTGCTGCGCATCTGTCTGTAGTCTGTCTGTGTTTGTCTTACCGAAGCTGGCTGGCTTATTTCTGTTATTTTCTGCCCCACACAGTCAAGCTTTGTTAGGGCATCTCTCCCAGGGAAGCTGACAGCTGAGGTCCAGAGGAGGGAGGGAGTGGGGGAAAGGCAGAGAGAGAGAGATGCTTTATCAGGCAGGTGTTTCATGTAAAGATGGATCTGGGGGAATTGCTCCTGTAGACTCTCTTTTGTTTTGAAAGGATTAAGTGGGGGCTTTTAATAGGATTCTTATTTAACGAACAATCTCTTTTGGGCAGATATTGTTAAAATGTACTCTGGGTAGCAACCCCAGCTCATGCTAAGCTAGATTTTACTTTTAATGTGCTCATTCATCTCAGATTTGTATTAGGGCTGGTAAAATGTATTCATTCACTCAATAGAAATATATTTTACCTCCAAATGCTACTGATTAGCTAGAGTCCTTCTCTCTGAAGTATGAATTGGAGGTAGGGTACTTGGAGAAAATAGCCCCCACCTCAAAAATGCTCTCACACCTCAGAAACATAAGATTTCCCGGGAAGGAAGAAGGGTAGGAAGGGAGATTTCTGTTTTCTCCAGCGTGAGGGTGGGGTGAACAGACTAGATGCCTATGCCTCAGGCCTGGGAGCTCCAGAATCTGGAGACACCCACCCCGGCACTTACTTCCTAGGGGATACACTGCCCTCCTTCTATAAGTTTCCTGCTCTCTCTTCTTGAAATGGTATTTTTTTCTGCTCCTCTACATGTCTGTCTGATAAGAAAGAGAAAGATTTGATCTATTTCCAGATGTCTGTTTGAGAGTAACTCAGAATATTTAGAAATATTTCTTAGAACTTTAGCGTGGTCTCTCTTAGAGTCTTCCCCTTAAGAACACAGACCCATCAGTATCTCTCCTAATTGTCTTTGGTCCCTTAGCTATGGGCACTGTCACCAGGCACTGGCCCTGCACTCTAAGGTAGTGGTTCTCTAATTTGAGCATGCATGAGATCTAACTGGAGGGCTTGCTGAAGACCATTCCTGGGCTCAAGCCCCCACTTCAGATTCGGATTTGGTAATCCTAGGTTGAGGTCCAAGGATGCCCATTTCTAACTGCTCTAAGACACTGGTAACGGCATTGGCTCTGAGCCCAATAAACAACCATCACCGTGGCTTTCATCCAGACCAGAAGCAGGGGAAGAAAGTGTTGTGTGTATACAGTTGGTGCTTCTAGAGGTATCAGGAGCATAATTTTCACAAGTCTGAATCCAGGAAGCAAGTGTCTGGAACGAGCTTCTGATTCACTGGTAGAAATAAAAGCCCATAATCACTCAGTGAAATTGGATGTTTTTGAATGGCTGCTCGAAGGGATTTTACCTAAGTGTGTATAGTAAGTGCCTCTCTCCTGCAAATGCACAATTGACCATATGCTTTATATGTTGGCAATAATTTCAACTGTATTCACTCTGTTTCTTTCATAGAATGAGAAAGCTGCTAAAGAGCTTACGTGCTAAGGGAATCTTCCCGAAACCTTATTGAGAAGGAAAATAGATCAGGTCGGACGTGAACTTTTCAAGGGGAGGCTGCTGTCATTACAGTGACAGAAACCACACCAGGCACTCTCCTGGGCTCACACACATATATATGTGCGTGCGCGTGTGCACACACACACATACACACACACACACACACACACACACACACACACACACATCAACCCCCATATTACATCAAGAGGCTCAGACATCCTGGCTTTTCACTAAGACCTATCCAGGGCTTTGAAAGGACAGAGGGTCCTTCCCCAAGCAGGAACTCCTACCCATTTTCCTTCATCTCTTCTGTTTATTCTACCTGGGGTAGTTGAGTCTCCATCTGATTCAAGTAACAGAAATGAACAGGGACTGATTTAAAGTTCCTGGAAGGGCTCACAGGACCCACACACATGACTAGAGCCAGCCACTGTTCTAGAGGGCCAGAACAGGACAAAGGAGAGCTTGGGAGCCCCAGAGTCTCTGTCCTGTGCATGTGTATCCAGTCACAGCCACTCCATTGTGTGCTGCAGATCGTGGACGCCATGACACCTCCAGTGTGCACAGTGCTCTCTTTGACTCCAGAAAACCAGCTCCCTTGCACTTCCATTTCCAGCTTCCAGTTGAGTTTGGGTGCCCAGCCCTGATCTAGTCATCAAATTGGGGGGTGGGGGTGTGGGAGGGTATCAAAAGTGAAAGGGGACAGGAAGAAAATGGAGGAATATAATCTTCCATTTGTACAACATTTCAACAGCGGTATTTGCCACGTTATGTAACTTCCCAGATATTTACTGCTTGTCTATGTCAGAATTCATAACATTTAGAATATCAGCTCCTCATAAAAGGGTTAATTAACATATACCCTGAAGAAAAAAAAATTTTTTTTTAAGTGAGAAAGAGCAACATTTCAGGGACTCCAATACATAGGCAATGCAGAGAAACGATTTGGGGCAGTTGATGATTTTTAACCTTCTCATCGCTGAAGTTATCTAAGATGGGGTTTTGGGGTGGAGAGTTTTTATTTTATTTTATATTTTATTTTATGTTATTCCATTCTATTCCATTCCATTCCATTTGAAAGAACTAACACTGAAGGGAATGGAAAATTCTTCCAGAAGAGTTTCAAGAGTACCTTAAGGGAAAAGGAGCATTTCCCATAACAGAAGATGCTAGCTGTCTTCTGAGCCTCCTCCCAGAGCTGCACTTCTAACACCATGAGTGAAAGCAAACCATAGGAGACGAAAAATAAAATTTCCAAAGATAATTAAAACAACAAATGCAAAATTTTTAATAGACCAACACAATGGGAGATGTTAAGAAAAGAAATCTCCAGACTAAGAAATAGAGGTGGGGGTGGAGGGGAGAAAAAAATGATTATATTTTATTCCAAAATAAAAGTTTAAAACATTGCTAGCATATATAATAAAATAAAGGGGTAGAATAATACAAAAGCAGAAGAAGTAAGAATTTAGAATTATTGAAATACAATTTAAATGGTTAAAATGTAAAAGTGCAGATAAAATGAGGACAGAGAATGCTGAATTAATAAAAAGACAAGAAAGGGGCACCTGGGTGGCTCAGTTTGTTAAGCATCTGACTTCAGCTCAGGTCATGATCTCACAGTTTGTGAGTTTGAGCCCTGTGTCGGGCTCTGTGCTGACAGCTCAGAGCCTGGAGCCTGCTTCGGATTCTGTGTCTCCCTCTCTCTCTGCCCCTCCCCTGCTCATGCTCTGTCTCTCTCTTTCAAAAATAAACATTAAAAAAATAGTAATAATAGTAATGATAATAGTAATATAATAAAATAAAAAGACAAGACAAAGCCAATGGGATTAAAAAAAAGTTTGGATAAACAAAGAAAATCAATTAAGGATATATGGAAAACTTAAATAATAAGATAGGCTATAGAAAGGAATAATGCTAAAAAGGACAGACGAAGAACTAAGGAACTAAAACTACAGGGGACAAAATGCAGCTGAACTTCAGAGGGATAATAAGATTAAAATCAAGCCGGCAAAACATTAAAAGAATAGTCCATTCTAAAGCTAACATCTTCAAAACACGGAAGTAAATGCTAGGTAAGATGAACAGAAACATAAAGTAATCAAATAGGCTTTCTTCAAAACCGCATCAGGTCCACCGTGGGCTGGAATCCCTTCCCCCAGGCTTGACCCAGCACTACCTGACGGAAACCACCTTGTTCAGGGAAACCCAGCCCCGGGCTCAGAGCATCCCTCCCCCCAACTCCACCACTGCCCTCTCCCTAATTCCTCTGCCGCCCAGTCACCCAATCCCTGAGTCTCTGTGCATTTAATGCATAGGCCAAAATATAGAAAGAAACAAACAGGAAATATTGTTCTCTTTTGAACGGGGTGAACACCCTTGAGGAGGAGAGGAGAGCTGTGTCTGCCCTGCTCCTGGAGAATCCGTGCTGTGTCTCAAAGTGTCCATCTCTCTGTTTCGCCCTCCAGTGAGACCACCAGAAACACCTTGGAGAGTTGTCTGCGGCAACTTAAATGCCATTTCACGTGGAACTTGGTGGAGGGAGGAAAGTCGTTGGATGACTTTGAAGACGAGGTATGTAACACGACGGAGTTCCAGAACAACGAATTCAAAGCCACGGTGTTCAACATACTGGCCTACATAAAACACCGCAGAGGCCACGATGAGGCCGCCCTGGGGTGCCTACAGAGGGCTGAGGAGCTGATCCAGCGGGAGCACGCGGAGCAGGCAGACATCAGGAGTCTGGTCACCTGGGGAAACTACGCCTGGGTCTACTACCACCTGGGCAGACCCGCAGACGCTCAGATGTACGTGGACAAGGTGCGACGGGTATGCGAGAAGTTCCGCAGCCCCTACAGAATCGAGAGTCCTGAGATGCACTGTGAGGAGGGGTGGGCCCGGTTACAGTGTGGAGGAAAGCACAACGAGAGGGCCAAGGTGTGCTTTGAGAAGGCTCTGGAAAGGAATCCCCGGAACGCAGAATTCAGCTCTGGCCTGGCCATCGCGAGCTACCGTCTGGACACCTGGCCGCTGCCTCAGGATCCCGTCGACCCTCTGAGGCGGGCCATTCAGCTGAATCCTGACAACCGGTATGCGAAAGTGCTCTTGGCTCTGAAACTTCAGGGGATGAAGGAAGAAGGTGAAGGAGAGAGGCTTGTGGAGGAAGCTTTGGAGGGGGCCCCGTGTGCAACCGACGTGCTCTGTGGAGCAGCGAAGCTGTTTAAAAGAAAAGGAGCGCTAGACAAAGCTATCGAACTGCTTCTAAAGGCTCTAGAAGGCATGCCCAACAATGCCTACCTGCATTACTACGCTGGGTGCTGCTACAGGGCAAAAGTCCTCGATATCCTACAGGACACAGGAAAGAATGGCGTGTCCTGGAGAAGAGAAAAGTTACAGGAAGCCATTGAGCAAGCTGTGTATCATTTGAAGAGAGTGGAGGAGGCCGGCGCAAACCACCCCTGTGTCTGCTCCTATCTGGCCTGCCTCTATGCACAAGCAGGTCAGTACGACGAAGCAGAGTGCTACTTCCAAAAGGAATTCTGCAAAGAGCTTTCTCCCGTAGCCAAACAAGTCCTCCACCTGCGCTATGGCAACTTCCAGCTCTACCAGCTGAAGAGCGAGGACAGAGCCATCCACCATTTCATACAGGGTGTGAAAATAAAGCATGACTCAAAGGAGACAGAAAAGATGAAAAATAAGCTGCAAAAAATTGCCAGTGTCAGGCTTTCTAAAAACGGGGCGGATTCTGTCGCTTTGCACCTCTTGGAGTTTCTTCAGGAGCTGGGTACAGAGATGCGGCCAGCAGAGGAAAAGTCTGAGAGGCATTTGGATTCTGGAAGCTTCCTCCCTTCAGCATCTTCCCCTGAGGAATGAGGAATCAGGATATGGTGCCCGTGGGATGGTGACGGGGAGGGAAGCAGAAACCCCTCCACCAAGTAGTTCGTGTTCAAGATACTTCTCAACTGGTATGGCGTAGGCCTGGACCGAGCCACTGGCCACCAGTCTGGACCAGGTTTACAGAGGAACCCACTGCGTAGAGTGTTTACACATGGATCACTCAGGCTGTTCTGAGACAGGGACTAGATTGGAGTAGGGGGGGTGGCCCTGGGACTTGGTAAGAGGGCTAGTTCCGAATTGACCTCCTGGGAGCACTATGCATTGTGACATTCCCTTAGTCATCCTCCCTGGGTGATGCTTTGGGTTTTTCTTTATGTTTATATAAAGCAGCCAGATTCCTCACATCTGTAACACTGTGGTCCATTTTTTGTAATGTTTTTCCACCCTTAGATCCTATACGGTTTGGCCCTGCATAGACACCAAAGTGCTGTTTCCATTCAAAGGCTGGGGCACCAAAGCCTACGTAGGGCTGTGTGTCTCTTCTCCCCCACTTCTGCCTCCTTCCCCCAGACAGTCTTCCATCTAGACTGTCCTATACAACCTGAGTTCAACTGTCCCATTAACTGAATTGGGAACGTAGTTTGAAGAAAAGAGAGCAGAGAACAGGTTGAATTTAGAAGGAACACACCCAGGACAAGCCATGGGATCAGGCAATCACAGTACAAGGGTTTTGGGAGGCACGTGGGGAGGTTTCGCCTCCATTCCACCCTCCCCGTAACACAGCGCGTGAAGAATAAAAAAGGGGATTGTGCGCAAATGCTAGAAACCAAAATAATACATTTCTCTAAAACATGTGGAAAAATAAATATCACACCAGTAGGGACAGGGATCGAGTAGGTAAAAGAGAGAAAGAGAGAATGCTGGTTTGTCACTGTAGACCGTAATCCTATGGAGAAAATTTTCATTTTCTTGGCCATTATTTGGAAAATTTCCTTGTAAGATGAAGACGTGTTTTGTTCAAAAGTGCCCAGGTTCAAGGTGATGGGAAAGTAGCAGAACAGAAGGCTCCTTTGGAAGCCAAGGACCTAGAGAAAGGTCTTGTCAGATGACATCAATAATGGAGGGGTTTTCCCCCGACTAGACGTTTTTATATTAGGTGATATAAAACTGCTTTTCACCCTGAAAATCTTCAAGGAAACCACAAAATTCATGATTTGCTTGGGGTGACTGGGGTTTTCTAGGTAAATACTGAATGCCCCATGACATCAGGGTCCATGTGAACCAAAACAAAGTCGGTTGACCCAGCCTGAGACCATCAGTCACCCTCTGGGTTGGAAAAGATTTGCCTGTTCCGATTAATTTAAATGTAAATGGCAGTTACCAGGGGTTGGGGGTTGGGGGAATAGGAGAGATGTTTAAGGGTACAAACTTACAACTGATTAATAAGAAAGTACTGGAGATCTAATGTGTAGTATAGTGACTATAGATAACAATATCGTACTATAATCATCAAACTTGCTAAGAGGCTAGATCTTAATTACTCATACCACAGAAAAGAAATGATAAATATATGACATGACAGAGGTAGTAACTATTGCTACAATCATATTATGGTATATAAATGTGTCAAATCAACCTTAAAGCTGCAGTGTTATATGTCAAGTGTATTTCAATAGATTTAAGTATATTTAACATTTTTACTAAGAAATGAAAACATTATATAAACTTCAAGGTTTTTTTAAATGAAAAATTACAACTTTGGGTGATGGGCATTGAGGAGGGCACTCGTTGGGATGAGCACTGGGTGTTGTAGGTAAGCAATGAATCACGGGAATCCAGAGCACGCTCTATACACTGTATGTTAGCCAATTTGACAATAAATTATATTTTAAAAAATTGCAACTATATAACAACACTTTTCATGTTATCTTCTGCATTAAACATAGATTGTTGTGGGGGCACCTAGGTGGCTCAGTTAGGAGTCCAACTCTTGATTTCAGCTCAGGTCATGATCTCACAGTCGTGGGATTGAGCCCCGTGTCGGGCTCCGAGCTGAGCACGCAGCCTGCTTGGGATTCTCTCTCTCTCTCTCTCTCTCTCTCTCCCTTTCTCTCTCTGTCCCTCCCCCACTAATGCTCGCTCACGAGCTCTCTCTCTCTCTCTCAAAATAAATAAATAAATTTAAAAAACAATAGTGTTGTGTGCACTTGAGATCACTGGTATGCAGAGCATCGATTCTTGAATAAAGCAATAGATTTAATTAATAAATAACTTAGAGGTGATGGAATATAAAGGGGGGGGGTGGTTTCTGGTTTTTTTCAAAATTTGCTGCACCTTAAGTCTTCCAGACCCAGCTACCGATTAACGGAATGTCATGCGGGTTACGAACTATATATAACCCAGATTGGTCTAACATTCTAACCACTGAATAGTACAGGCTTTTTTCCCCTCCACCTTAAGAATCCAGGACTTCAGCTTACACCCTGACCCCCACCACCATGCACCCTCATGCACACAAACACCCTACCCCCACACTCTGCCAGAGGGTGGGCTCCCTCTCTTCCTTCCGTTATATCTTGTTAACACCACGTGCTGCCATCCACATTCTCTCTCCTCTTCTGACCTCCTTTACGGGAAATGACTGTCGCCCATTCTCTTTTATGCTCCATCCTGGAGGCAATCTAAATGGCTGTTGGAGAGGTTTTCCTATTAATTAAAGAATAGAAAGAGACAAAAGGCCCCGAAGTCTCTTGTTTTCCCAGAGGCCTCTAGTGGAAAATACAACTCACACCAGCTGCAACGGTAAACTCATTCCACTGGACTGAATTGAACAAGTGTACATCTCAGGGAAAGGTTTGGCTTCCTTATTATTGGATCTGGTGCTTGGGGAGGAAGGGCAGGGGTGCTCTGAGTGGAAGGTAAGATGGGCAGGTAGGCCAACCTTGAGAGAGGACCACTGGCGTCTGTGGAGTGCCAAAGAAGGTATACTGGGTGCACACCATCTTGTCCAGGCAAGTGACGCCAGCAAAACCAGTGCTTGGATCCTTTCAGGATCCTGAAAGGACACAGGTGGAAAGAACAGGGAAGAGATATAACGTGTTATACTCAATTTTTATTTGAGGACTTAACGCTGACAGAAATGATCAGAAAACAATAGACAAAATTATGTTGGTTGCTCATGTTTCCTGAAATCTCGCTGTCCAGGGACAACAAATGGAGCCATGTTATTTGGAATGAGTCAAAACTCCCTGACTCTTAACCACATTTCTCAGTGCAGGGCATGTGACTCCCCTCGGATACCCACCCAGCTAATTCGAGGAGGCATCTCACGGGTGTCGAGGAACAAGCCTGACAGAATTTTCTAATCACGTCTGTTATTCATATTGTTCCCACACCTACATGCACTAACGTCCTCTGCTCACAAAAGTGCCTCGATATATCGCCTCTGGTTGCCACCTTGAGAGCTTCCTGATATCCTGCCAAAGATGTTCTCACCTGTGTTAGTGCCCGTGAAGGAGTAAGGAGAATTCCTCTCATCCGTCTGGGTGTTAAGCAATACTGAGTATTTGCCAGCATTAGAGTCTTCAGTGGAAGGTTCGTCAGCTTCTGCTCATAGCCCCTTTTTCCATAGAGCTGAGAGACAGCCCCCAGGGACAGCAGACCTTGAGTCATGCTCCATTTTTATCTTCCTTCCTACCTCATGTCAACAGATTTTCACAACCTGCATCCAGTGCAACTAGAAACATTGGAAGGGTCCAAACCCTGAAGATAAACTCAGGTAAAACTGTAAGGTCCCTACTGTGTGCACAATCGACCTTGGACGCCAACCTGGGAAATGTGGATTCCACCCAGAGACGATATGCTCCTCTCTCCCTCCTTCCTCTACCATTTCCCTCATCACTTAGTTTTAGGAACGGAGTAATTAGGATTGACAAGTAAGTATGATTTACAGTGTAATTGTTCATTGCTGGTGACCTGTAGCTTCTTGGGAGGCTGTGACACACTAAGGGTGTCTGGGTGGCTCAGTCAGTTAAGCAGCCGACTCTGGATCTCAGCTCAGGTCTCGATCTCAGGGTCTTGAGTTCAAGCCCTGTGTTGGGCTCCACACTGGGTGTGGAGCTTACGTGAAAAAAGCAAAAAGAAAAGAAAAGAGAAAAAGAAAGAAAAAAGGGAAACTAACTAAAATCCTTAGTATAAAACAGTACAGCGACTCGGACAAACAGTTCTGCAGTTCCTCAAATGGTTAAACATAGACTTAGCATACAGCCCAGTGATTCCATTCCTATATACCCAAGAGAAATGAAAACACATTCACATAAACTTGGACGTGAATGTTCATGGCAGCATTATGCATAATAGCCAAAAAGTAGATTCATCAACTGATAAATCGGCATATTAAATATGGTATATCCTTACAGTGGATTATTACTCAGCAATAAAAAGTGTGGCACTTATTACGATTATTGCAAATAAATGTAGTACTGATACATGCTCCAACATAGATGAACCTTGAAAATATTATGGTAAGTGAAAGAAGCCAATCACCAAAGGTGTATTAATATGAAATGTTCACAGAAGGAAAATCTATAGAGATGGAACGTGGATAGTGGCTGCCTAGGGCTGGGGTGAATGGCAGAATCACAGGTGACAGCAAAGGGGCATGGACTAATCTTCTAAAATTTACTGCGGGGATGGTTGCACAGCTCTGTGAAATGGTGAAAGCTTTTGAACTGTACCCTCTAAGTGAGTCAATTGTACAGTATATGGATTATGTTTCAATATAACTGTTAAAAAATTCATAAGAGCCAAAAAGTAGATTCCTTAACTGATGAATTGACTCTTGTTCCAAATGAATATAAAGAAAGCAAGCTTTTCTTTCATTGCCTTCTATTTTTAGCCACTAGGTTTGTTTTCATTGTATTGTACCCTTCGTATGACTAGCATTTTAAATACTGTTGCTGCTTCACTGCTTGTGTACTCCACAGATATGTTGGGAGAAATCCTGCAGCCTATTGTCTGAGTAGAGTATGAAAATCTGGTCTTTATCATTTTGATATTTATTTCTTTATTTGTTTATTTATTTAGAAAGAGAGCATGAGTGGGGGGCCAGAGCAGAGGGAGAGATTGAATCCCAAGCAGGCTCCATGCTGATGGTGCAGAGCCTGATGCAGGACTTGATCCCACCAACTGTGAGATCCTGACCTGAGCCGAAATCAAAAGTCAGATGCTCAACTGACTGAGCCACCCAGGTGCCTTTATTTATTTATTTATTTATTTATTTATTTATTTATAGAGTATTTTACTTTGTTTTTAAGTTTATTTTATTTTGAGACAGAGAGAGACAGAGTGCAAGCGGGTGAGGGGCAGAGAGAGAGGGAGAGAGAGAAACCCAAGCAGCCTCCATGCTGTCAGTGCAGAGCCTCAGGTGGGGCTCAAACTCATGAACCGTGAGATCATGACCTGAGCCAAAATCAAGAGTCAGACGCTTAAATGAGTGAGCCACCCAGGTGCCCCAGAGAGCATTTTACTTTAAAACACCTGTGCCAAACAACCATTCATGGGCAAACTGGCACAAAAGAAGGGTCCAAATGGAGAAGGAAATTTGACTTGGTGTAGAAATCTAGGTCTACATGGGTACAGATTTAAGAGGACTGTGAATTTCTTAATATGCAGAATGTTATTCAACCATATGCGATGGGTACAAATACTGTACTGCTTCATAAGTAATTCTTGAGCCAGGAATTAGAATAAGAAAGAGAAGAAGAAGGTAGGCAGCCAGCACCACTGTATTTGGAAAATAACTCTTTCTTAGATAAGAGTCCATTGTATTCAAGCAGACAGGAAGGCTTTGACCAGAAAAGGAAAAGTTGCCTTTTCCCTAATCTAACCACTTCATTGCTCAGCCCCTCCCAGCCCCTCCAAACCCATGTGCGGCTCTCAAGTCAGTACCCTCACAACACGGAAACTTGCACCGTACAACCTCCCTTCTCTTTCAGCAAAGAAGGTAAGACACAGAGACCCGTTGCTCCTGGGCTGGATGCTTAGGGTGTACAAGCCTAAGCCAGGGTTAAGATCTGCCAGGGTTAAGCACCACATTCTGAGCAACAGAGATGCTATGTGTTCTCTTAAAAATTTACATTTTTGGGGGCGCCTGGGTGGCTCAGTCGGTTAAGCGTCCGACTTCGGTTCAGGTCATGATCTCGCGGTCCGTGAGTTCAGGCCCCGCGTCGGGCTCTGTGCTGACAGCTCAGAGCCTGGAGCCTGTTTCGGATTCTGTGACTCCCTCTCTCTGACCCTCCCCTGTTCATGCTCTGTCTCTCTCTGTCTCAAAAATAAATAAATGTTAAAAAAAAATTTAAAAAAATTTACATTTTTGTTTGTCTATGACATGTGAGGCCCTCTAAGGCACAGGGTTGAAGCCAAGGGCCCCTTCTACCTGGGTGTAAGGGTATGACACCTCTTATCGTATCACAAGTATTTGTACCATTTATAAAGGTATGCCACTTTATTACTACCAGGATAACAGATTGTTAAGGAAGATAACCAATCAGAATTACAGACTTTTCCAAGTTGCAGGTTACTTTCCCTAGATACAACAATAATCTCTGGGCTCGAGATATCTCCTGATATGCCTGCTGTTGGAAAAACCATATGCCAGCTTTGTTACACAAGCATCTCTTCTTTCTGTAGTTGCAGAATGGAGGGAGCCTTTCTCCTATCCAACTGACCATTCTTTCATCAAATCAGCCATAAGAACTATGGTCCCTAGGTTTTTATGTATATACACATCATGACCAAGAAATTTTAGAAAAACTTTTTAAAAATCTCTCAGGGGGGCGCCTGGGTGGCGCAGTCGGTTAAGCGTCCGACTTCAGCCAGGTCACGATCTCGCGGTCCGTGAGTTCGAGCCCCGCGTCAGGCTCTGGGCTGATGGCTCGGAGCCTGGAGCCTGTTTCCGATTCTGTGTCTCCCTCTCTCTGCCCCTCCCCCGTTCATGCTCTGTCTCTCTCTGTCCCAAAAAAAAAAAAAAAAAAAAAAAAAAAAAAAAAAAAAAAAAGTTGAAAAAAAAAACTTAAAAAAAATAAAAAATAAAAAATAAAAATAAAAATAAAAATCTCTCAGGATAATATCACTCCTTCAAGACTTGAAGCATAAATACATGAACTTATCAGACAGCCATGAAACATTATTACATGGGTCACTATTCCCATTTTACAGCTGAGAAAACTAAAGGATTGCCTGAGACCTCAGAGAGCTAAACTGCACTCCCAGGCGTGGCTTCCTGTATTTAGCGTGGGGCAAGAAGGAAATTTAGACTCAGTGATTTGACTAATAGATAATCAATCCCACAGCTAGTAAACTGAACACACAAAATTAACCCAGGTCTCCAGTTGCAAATTGTCTCCCAGGAGTAAATTTACTGGAAGAAACTACTTTTCACAGAGTATTTCTGGATAGTCGTTCGCATCATGAGGTCCCAGAAATCCCTACATCAGAATCTCCTGCACACTGCTATTAAAAATGCAGTTTCTGGGAATTCTGGTCCAAGATGGCAACGTAGGAAAACCCTGAACTGGCTTCTTCTACCAGGGCACACCAAATCACACCCATCAATAGAACAATTTTCCCCTGAAGTACTGAGGGCTGACTGAACAGCTACTGAACAACCAAAGATAGAGAAAATGGCCAGAGAGACGGAGACATCATAAGGAAGGGAACCCTGACCACCAACGCTGCCAGTGGCAGTGGGGAGGGAATGTACTGAAGGACTGAGAACAGATCCCCCTGTCCTGGGGCTTAGTCTCTTAACATATAAGAGACAACACAAGACTACTGCCAAGTAGTGGAGGAGCTGCAGGAACACTCTCCAGGTCAGAGGGACTGGATAACGACATGGTCTATGTTCCCATCCACCTTAAAAGCCCAGATCAGAGTATGGACACCATAACAGGCAGGTCCAGTGGTCACAGGGAGTTTGCAACCTCAGTGAGCACAGGATCCACAAGCCCACACCAGCCCTGGTCTCACTGGGACAGAAAATAAGCCAGAGGTGAGAAAGGCCAAGTTGGTTAAGCGTCCGACTCTTGATCTTGGTTCAGGTCATGATCGCATGGTTCGTGGGTTTGAGCCCCACATCAGGTTCTGTGCTGATAGCACAGAGCCTGCTTAGGGTTCTCTCTCTCCCTCTCCCTCTGCCCCTACTCCGCTCGTGCTCTCTCTCTTTCTCTCTCTCTTAAAAGCAAACAAACAATAGATAAAAAGGCTGAGGAGCTGTGGGGATGCTCCCTCCCCTCCACCTTACAAGCCCAGAGTGGAACAGAGTCTGGAAAGCATAAGTGGTGCGTCCAGTCATCACAGAGAGCTTGTGACCTCAGCAACCCCAGTGTCCACAAGCCCACATCAACCTCTGTGGTGCTGGGAGACAGAAAATAAACCATGCTGTATTTTTTTTTTAATTTTGTTTTGGTTTTAATTAATTTTTATTTTCTTATTTTTTATTTTTTTAAATTTGTCCCATTTTGTTTTAATTTTGTTCTTTTTGGTTTTGTTTTTTCCTTCTCATTCATTTTTTTCTTTTCTGCTTTTTTCTCTATTTTGTTTTCCTTTCTTTTATCTTTCCATTATCATCATCATCATCGTCGTCATCAATCATCACTATTACTATCATTACTTTCTTCTTTCTGTAAAAAGCCACTGTTTAAAAGAATAACTAGCATTTACAGCCACAGCTTCAGCCAGCCAGCAGTCACCACATACACAATCTACACAGGGAATACCTTTCACAAGACAAATTTAGGAGAAGTAGCCATTCAACCTAATCCACAGAAATAAACACAGAAAGCCAACCAAAAGGGGGAGCCTGAGGAATATGCTGCAAAAGAAAAAACAAAAGGAGAACAAGAAAAAATATCAGAAAAATAATTAGCTGAAACAGAGATAAGAAATATGCCTGATAAAGAATTTAAAGTAATGATCATAAAGATGCCCACTGGGCTGGAGAAAAGAGTGGCAAAACTCAGTAAGACCTTCAATAAAGAGATGGAAAATATTAAAAAGAACCAGTCAGAGCTGACGAATACAAGAACTGAAATAAAACACACACGAAAACACTAGAGGGAATCAGCAGTAGATTAGAGGAGGCAGGAGAGTGTATCAGCCATCTGGAAGACAGGGTAATGGAGAACACAGGGGCTGAACAGCAAAAAGAAAAAAAGAATTTTAAAAACAAGGAATCAATTAAGAGATCTCTTGGACAACATCAAGTAAACAAACATTCACAGTATAGGGTTCCCAGAAGAAAAGAGAGAGAAAAGTGTAGAAAATTTACTTGAAGAAATAATAACTGAAAACTTCCCTAACCTAAAGATGGAAATAGACATCCAAATCCAAGAATCACAGAGAGTTCCAAGCAAGAGAAACCCAAGAAGGTCCACATCACCATACGTAATAATTAACACATCAAAGATTGAAGATAAAGAGAGACTCCTAAAAGCAGCTAGAGAGAAACAAAAAGGTACCTACAAGGGATAAACTATAAGGCTATTAACTGATTTTTCAGTAGAAATTTTATAGGCCAGAAGGGAGTGGCATTATATATTCAAAGTACTGAAAGAAAACAAACCCCTACAACCAAGAATACTCAAGGTTATCATTCAGATTTGAAAGTGAGATAAAGAGTTTCCCAGACAAACAAAAGATAAAGGAGTGTATCACCACTAAACCATCCTAAGAGGCAATGTTAAAGGGACTTCTTTAAGTGGAAAAGAAATGGGGGCACCTGGGTGGCTCTCAGTCGGTTAAGTGTCCGACTCTTGGTTTCAGCTCAGGTCATGATCTCCTGGTTCATGAGTTCAAGCCCTGCAGTGGGATCTGTGCTGATAGTGCAGAACCGCCTTAGGATTCTCTCTCTGTCTCTTCCTCATCTCTCTCTCTCTCAAAATAAATAAATAAGCTTTTTTTTTTTAAGTGGAAAAGAAATGGTCATAATTAGACATTAGAAAATTATGATTAAAAGAGGTAAAGTATGACAACATATACATAAAATGTGGAAAAGGGAATAAAAGGGGGAGAGAAGGTAAAATAGAAAAAGAAAGTTTTTTTTTCAGAATGTGTTTGAATTTAAATGACCATCAAATTAATATAAAATGTTATTTACTTAGGATGTTATACATGAACTTCATGGTAACCAGAACCCGAAAACCTGTGACAGATATGGAAAAAATAAAGATAAACACAGCACAATAGAAACTCATCATCCACAAAGAAAGAGATCAAGATAAGAAGAAAGGTACAAAGCAAATCTACAAAAACACCCAGAATAAAAATTTTAATATGGCAATAAGTAAAGACCTGTCAATAATTTTTTTAAATGGAAATGGCTGAGGGGCACCTCTCTGGCTTAGTCAGTGTGACTAAGCATGTGACTCTTGATCTCAGGGCTGTGAGTTCAAGCCCCATGTTGGGTATAGAAATTACTTGAGTGTAAATGGCCTAAATGCTCCAATCAAAAGACATGGGATGGGAGAATGGATAAAAAAATAAAAAACAAACAAAAAAACAAAAACAAAAAACAAGACCCATCTATGCTGCCTATAAGAGACTCACCTCAGACCTAAAAACACATACAGACTGAAAGGGAAGGGATGGGAAAACATTCACCTTGCAAATGGAAGAAAAAAAAGCTGAGGTAGCAATACTTCTATCAGACAAAACAGACTTTATTTTTTTTTTAATTTGTTTTTTAACGTTTATTTATTTTTGAGACAGAGAGAGACAGAGCATGAACGGGGGAGGGGCAGAGAGAGAGGGAGACACAGAATCGGAAGCAGGCTCCAGGCTCTGAGCCATCAGCCCAGAGCCTGACACGGGGCTCGAACTCATGGACCGTGAGATCGTGACCCGAGCTGAAGTCAGACGCTTAACCAACTGAGCCACCCAGGCGCCCCCCAGACAAAACAGACTTTAAAACGAAGACCATAACAAGACAAAGAAGGGTATTACATAATGATAAAGGGATCAATCCAACAAGAGGATACAATAACTGTAAATATCTACACACCCAACACTGGAGCACCTAAATACATTAAGCAAATATTAATGGACATGAAGAGAGAAATTGATGGTAATAAAATAACAGTAGGGGACTTTAATAACCCACTTACATCAAAGGATAGAACATCCAGACAGAAAACCAATAAGGAAACAATGTCTTTGAATGACACATTGGACCAGATGGACATAACACATATATAGAAGGTATTCCATCCAGAAACAACAGAATACACATTCTTTTCAAGTGTACTTGGAACGTTCTCCAGAATAGATTACATATTAGGCCATAAAACCAGCTTTAATCAGTTTAAGAAGACTGAAATCATACCATGAATCTTTTCCAACCACAACGGTATGAGACTAGAAATTAATCACAAGAAAAATACAGGAAAAAACACAAACATGTGGAGAGTAAATAATATGACACTAGACAATGAATGGGTGAGCAAAGAGATTTTCAGAAGAGATAAAAAAAATACATGGAGACAAATGAAAGTGAAAACACAATGGTCCAAAATCTTTGGGACAAAATGAAAGCAGTTCTAAGAGAGAAGTATATAGAAATACAGGCCTACCTCAAAATATAAGAAAAAAACCCAAACAATCTAACCTTAGGCCTAAAGGAACTGGAAAAACAAACAAACCCAAGGTGAGTAGAAGAAAGGGAATAATAAAGATCAGAGAAGAAATAAATGACACAAAAGCTAAAACAATAATAGAGAAAATCAATGAAACTGAATAGTTGGTTCTTTGAAAAGATAAACAAAATTGACAAACCCTTAACCAGACTCATCAAGAAAAAAAGAGAAAGGACCCAAATAAATAAAAACAGAAATGAGAGAGGAGAAGTAACAACTAACACCGCAGAAATACCAAGGATTATAATAGAAGAGTATAAAAAATTATATGCCAACAAACTGGACAACCTAGAAAAAATGGATAAGTTGAATTGGTAATCAGAAAACTACAAAAAGATAAAAGTCCAGGACCAGATGGATTCACAGGGGAATTCTAACAGACATTTAACAAATGTTATTATTCCTATTCTCCTCAAACTATTCCAAAAAATAGAAGAGAAAGGAAAGCTTCCAAATACATTCTATGAAGGCAGCATTACATTGATACCAAAAACAGACAAAGATACCACAAAAAAAGAAAACTACAGGCCAATATCACTCATGAACACAGAAGCAAAAATCCTCAACAAAATATTAGCAAACTGCCTACAATAATAAATTAAAAAGATCGTTCACCATGATCAGGTGGCATTTATTCCAGGAATGTACGGATACTTCAATATTCACAAATAAATTAGCACCATACACCACATCAACAAAATGAAGAACAAAAATCATCTGACCATCTCAACAGGAACAAGACAGGGATGTCCACTCTCCCCAGTTTTGTTCAACATAGTACTGGAAGTCCTAGCCACAGCAATCAGACAAGTAAAAGAAATAAGAGGCATCCATGTTGGTAAAGAAGTTAAACTGTCACTATTTGCAGACAACATGATACTATACACAGAAAATCCTAAAGACTTCACCAAAAAACTACTAAAAGCAATAAACAAATTCAGTAAAGTGGCAGGATACAAAATTATTACTCAGAAATGGGTAGCTTTTCTATACACTAATAACAAAGTAGCAGAAAGGGAAATTAAAAAACAAAATAAAACATCTACAGTTGCACCAAAAATAATAAAATACCAAGGAATAAGCTTAACCAAAGAGGTGAAAGACCCATACTCCAAAAACTACAAAACACTGATGAAAGAAATTGAAGATGACACAAACAAATGGAAAAATATCCCATGCTCATGGATTGGAAGAATTAATATTGTTAAAATGTCCATATTACCCAAAGCAATCTACAGATTCAATGCATTCCCTATCAAAATACCAACAGCATTGTTCACAAAACTAAAACAAATATTATATTATAGAACCACAAAAAGACTCCAAATAACCAAAGCAATCCTGAGAACGAACAAAGCGTGAGGTAGCACAATACCAGATTTCAAGATCTAGTACAAATCTGTAGTAATCAAAAGAGTATGGTACTGGCACAAAAATAGACACACAGATCAGTGGAACAGGCTAGGGAGCCCAGAAATAAGGCCCCAATTTTATGGTCAATTACTCTATAACAAAGGAGGCAAAATATACAATATATAAAGACAGTCTCTTCAACAAATGGTGCTGGGAAAACTGGATGGCTACTTGTAAAATAATAAAACTGAATCACTTTCTTATACCATACACAAAAATAAACTCAAAATGGATTAAAGTCCTAAATGTGAGACCATAAACCATAAAACTCCTAGAAGAGAGCAAAGGCAGTAATTTTTCTGACATTGTCATAGAAACATTATTCCTAGCTATGTCTCCTACTACAAGGGAGACAAAAGCAAAAATAAACTGTTGGGACTACAACAAAGTTAAAAGCTTTTTCACGGCAAGGGAAACCATCAGCAAAACAAAAGACAACATACTGAATGGGAGAAGATAGCAGCAAATGATATATCTAATAATGGGTTAATACCCAAAATATATAAAGCACTTATACAGCTCAATACCAAAAAACCACACAATCCAGTTTAAAAATGGGCAGAAGACCTGAACAGACAGTTTTCCAAAGAAGATGTACAGATGGCCAAGACACACATGAAAAAAATGCTCAACATCACTAATTACTGAAATGCAGATCAAAACCACAAAGAAATATCAACTTACACTAGTTAGAATGGCTAAAATCAAAATGACAAGAAATAACAAGTATTGGAGAGGACGTGGTGTGGAGAAGAAGGAACCCTGCGCACTGTTGGTGGGAATCTAAACTGGTGCAGCCACCATGGAAACAGTATGGAGCTTCCCCCCAAAATTAAAAATAGAAATACTATGAGATCCAATAATTCCACTAGTGGGTATTCACCCAAAGAAAATAAAAACACTAATTTGAAGGGCACCTGGGTAGCTCAATCAATTGAGTGTCTGATTTCGGCTCAGGTCATGAACTTGTGGTTCGTGAGTTCGAGCCCCACATCGGGCTCTTTGCTGACAGCTGGGAGTCCAGAGCCTGCTGGGATTATCTTTCTGTCTGTCTCTCTCTGCCACTCCATCACTTGTGTTCTCTATCTCAAAAATAAATATTAAAAACAATTTTTTTAAGTTGTTTTGTTTTCAAACAAGAATAATAAAATATTCACTTGCAATTAAAAAAAAAAAAAAAGCTGTTTCCTGGGACTCGCCCTGGACTGATGGTCAGATTCTTGCGAGCGCCTTCACGTTCTCTCAAAGCATCGTTTCAGAATTTTTAAAGGATGCTTCCACTGAGTTACCAGAGATTTCGACCTTCAGTCTTCTTTTCCTGGAATTTGATCAGTTTCACTTTCCAGTTCCCTTCCCTTTCACGGAGGCACTGGCTCGGAAGCAGGGAGAAAACATCAGCTGACGCGTCCCCCGCCCCCACGCCCCTTATATAGCTCCTTCAGCAGGGACTTGGGGCACACTCGGGACGTTTCCCAAGAACGGATCAGCTTGGGGCCCAGCTTTTCAGAACGGAAGAGGAGCAGGTTGCAGACATGAGGTCAGTGACATAGAAATGCGTAAGCGCCCCTCCCCTGATCTTGAATGCAAATTGTAAACGGAGCTGCTGGGTGCAGGCAGGGTCCTGTGTTGTCCCGCGGCTTTTGGATGAACCGTGCGTTTATCGGTGTGGGCGCCTTTTATTTCCGGGTCTTTTCCCCGGAGTACACACACTGAGGCTTCCGGAGCTTCTAGAACTGCTCCTCCAGCTGGGAGCCCAGAAGAGGGAGGGCTCAGCAGGAGTGTTAGACCCGCTCAAGCACAGTTTGTGGATTCCAAGTTGGACCTGGGAGGAGTGATGGAATTACTCTTTATGGGCTTTTTTGTTGTTGTTGTTTTCTTTGCAACGACTGAGAGGCTTTTTTTCTTGTCGTTTTAAAAAGAAGCATTTCTTTTCAGCAGATATTATTAAAGATGGAATTGGTAGTACAAACTCCACTCGTGTGTTGAGGAATTTTGCCCTGAAACGTTGGGTCAGTTCGAGGTGGGAAGTGGAAGAAATAATTCTTCCATATGGGCATTTTTCCATTTCTTATATCAAAACAAAACCAGAAGCAGAGAGTGTGTTTTTATTTCTGTGATGAGAGCTGGGGAGCAGCAAACAATTTGCTCTTCAAAACAGAATGACCTAATCTCTTTTTTAATAACAATCTAATCTCTAGTGATGGAAAGCAGGTCGGTGGCTGCCTGGGATGGTGGAGGGGGCTGGGGCTGGGTAGGAAGCAGAGTGGGGAATCTTTGGGAATGATGTCAATAGTCTGTAGGGAGACAGTGGTGCTCGTTGCTTGTCAAAGCTCAAAGCTCATCAAACTCTGCACTTAAAATGTGTGCATCTTATTGTATGTAAAGTATAATCTTAGCGAATTTGGGTTTTTGTTGGTTTTTTCGTTAAAGCATGTGAACATGCTTAAGTTCTGCCATTAGAGCCTCAGGAAAGATAGAGTTGAGAGAAGAAGAAGCCATTTTCACTCAAACACCAAGGGGAGGGAGGATCCCAGTGACCACACCCTGGGAAAGTCCCCAGGGCTCCTTTTCGGGAATGGGCCAGGTAAGAGGAAGTCACTGCCAAGTGCCTCAGGTTACCCTTTGCTGTGTAACAGGTTCCAAGTTATATATGTGTCTCCATGAGTGGGGTTAACCAGAAAGCCTGGCCCTGCCCAGCGCCCTGTTAGCCAGTTTGCCCCAAGAGGTTTTACAGTGGCCTGTGCTTAGGTGTGTCCAGAGTCACTGACTTGAGGAAGTCTGGGGGGTGGGGGTGGTAAGGGGTTCTCTGGACTCTGCTGGACCGGTGCCCACATCAAGTTGCCCTGTTCCCAGAGGCTATATAGGGCCAGGGCCAGGTGGGTCTGCTCCTCCCTGGCAGGACTAAAAATTGCCAAAGGGGAAAAACCACCTGGGGAAACACCTGCTATCTTCGGGCTGGCTGATGGGCACCCTCCTCTGCCCCACTCACTGAGGAACTCCGTTGCTGCCCCGTGCACTAAAACTTCTTTTAAAATTGTAACACTAATAGACCAGCGATTGTGAGGGTAACTCTTTCTGCGTGGTCAGCAGTTGGTAGTGCGCTCTGTCGAGGGCTTTCCGTGTGTTATTTCATATCACCTTCCCAATAGCCCTAGGAAGGAAGAACTGTGATTTTTATCAGCCTCATTTTCTATTGTTTATGAATGTAATTTATTGTCAAATTGACTTACATACAACACCCAGGGCTCCTCCCAACAAGTGCCCTCCTCAATGCCCATCACCCATTTTCCCCTCTCCTCCATCCCCCATCAACCCTCAGTTTGTTCTCTGTATTTAAGAGTCTCTTGTGCTTTGCCTCCCTCCCTCTCTGTAACTATTTTTCCCCCTCCCTTCCCCCATGGTCTTCTGTTAAGTTTCTCAAGATCCACATCTTGAGTGGAACATATAAAACATATAAAATCTGTCTTTCTCTGCCTGACTTATTTCACTTAGCACAATACCCTCCAGTTCCATCCACGTTGCTGCAAATGACATGATATCATCCTTTCTCATTGCCAAGTAGTATTCCATTGTATATATAAACCATATCTTCTTTATCCATTCATCAGTTTGTGGACATTTAGGCTCTTTCCATAATTTGGCTATTTTTGGAAGTGCTGTTGTAAACATTGGGGTACAAGTGCCCCTACGCATCAGCACTCCTGTATCCCTTGGGTAAATTCCTAGTAGTGCTATGGCTGGGTCATAAGGTAGTTCTATTTTTAATTTTTTGAGGAACCTTCACACTGTTTTCTAGAGTGGCTGCACCAGTTTGCATTCCCACCAACAAACAGGACAACCTGGAAGAAATGGACAAAATCCTACACACCCACACACTACCAAAGCTCAAACAGGAAGAAATAGAAAATTTGAACAGACCCATAACTAGTGAAGAAATTGAATCAGTTATAAAGAGTCTCCCAACAAATAAGAGTCCTGGGCCAGATGGCTTCCCAGGGGAATTCTACCAGACATTTAAAGCAGAGTTAATACCTATCCTTCTCAAGCTGTTCCAAAAAATAGAAATGGAAAGAAAACTTCCAGACTTAGTCTCACTTTCTAGATGAGGAAAATGAGGCTCAGCAGCCAAGAGAGTAGGTGTCAGAGCAGAGTCCTTAGTGAGGTACCAAACTCTAGGGCCGAGCATCTTCTAATTCTGTGGACCAAATCCAAGAGGGTGGAGGGTCTTAATGCTTTTAATTGTGCTCACACTAGAGACAAGGGGCAGGAGTTAAAGGACTGGGCCTTCGAGATCCCTATTTGGAGAATGAGGACCACTCTCTTTGATGGAAACTCTTGGAGTGCACAGAGCCACACATTAGAGGAAGGTAAAAGCAGACCTCCCCAAGGCATAGTTTCCTACAATTTGGATGGAAGGAAAAAGGAAGATCATTCAGGACCATTTCCTCATAAGGAAATGAGGCTAAATAATGTGATTCCAGAAATATTCCAGACTAGGTCAAAGAGGTAACAGAACTTCAGGTATCTTGTGGTCATTTTCCTCTCTTCTAGATTGTCTGCCTCGCTCTTTGATATGCTACATTATCTCTGACAAGTAAGTGGGAAACTGCTTTTCAAAATCCCTCTAGAATAGTGCTTCTCAAAATGCGGGACAGGGGCTCCTCCAGGTACACAATTTCCCTGGTGCTTGTATGAATGCAGATTCCTGAGCCCGAGCCCACACCCAGATTTCAACAGAAGCTCTGAGAATAGGGCCTACATATATACGTATAATGCCTTTTTCCAAACCCTCAGTGTGTGTGGAACCCTGTTCCCGGTGGGAATGACCTCAGCTCTGACAATTAGGTTTCAGTTTCTCCTCAGTGGGAATCCTGATAGCATTGTATTGGTCTCATTGTCCTTTTCTGTTTGATAAAAGCATAGATCTCAGGGCTAGCTGGCATCCTGGTTGGAAGGCCCTTCAGCAGTTGCTTCTGATCCACAAGCAGAAAATAAAATCAGCCTGGACCCCAGCTTTTCAGAATTGAGGGAATAGCCATCATGAGGTAAAATGTTCCCTACTTTTCTGAAAGGAAGTTGAGAATTTCCCACAAATCTTCAGCCTTGCATGCAACTTCCTGAAGTATGTTGATGCAGTGCTTGCTTATAGATGAAATACACAATTATCTAATTTGATCATAAATCTCTCTTAGTTTTGTGGCCATTTCTGATTTACAGACACTGAGGGAAGTGCTTCCAGGAGAGCCAGGGATGGGGGGGAGGGGGGAGGAGAAGAGACTGGCAGGTGGAAAGGGGCAGAGGGCCTGGAGGGCACCACTGTCCCTCAGGAGAGTTCTGGAGGTCCTGGTCCCTCTTTTGTTTCTTTTGTGAAAAGACTAAGTCAGTGAATTTTGTTGTGGTTGTTGTGGGTTATTTCAAAAGTGTGGTTACTTCTCTGCTAATGACTAAGCCAGCACTGCATTTCATAATGAGGTTGCTCTTACCCAAAGTTTGCTCTTTCAGAACTGAGAAATATGGTGAAGGGGCGGAAAATACGCCACCCCAAAATGTGCTGCTTTGGCATTTGGGTTATTTTGAGCCAAAGGCAACTGAGACCCAACAGACTCAAGAAAACGTTTACCTCTCTGTTAACTGCCTGAGAGAATTTAGATACGGGCCCTGACCCCAAAGGGAGCTGTTACCAGAGATAACTTTTTATCTGAAAGACTTACATGCACGGCAGGGCAAAAGGCTGAGTATCAACCGTCTACACTCATCTTTTTGGGAATTGCTCTCCACCGCTTTGAAATTCCAGGACCCAATCTACTACTTAGCTGAAGATGGCATTTGAGCCTCAACTGCCTGACTGCCTTTGGGCCTCATGCTTTTATGGGGCTCCTACACCTACAAAATTAAATTTTTCTTCCCTGTTCATCTGTCTTATGTCAACTTAATTATTAGACTAGCCAAAGAACCGAGAACAGTGGAAGGAAATTTTTCTGAGCTGACAATGTCTACCTGACACGCCCTCTTACTGACCTGCTAGGCGCCCCCTGTGGACTATGAACTGTCACAAACTGTAGCAAATATCCTATATCACAACTAACCTGAGTGCCCAGTTAGAACGCAAATTAGCAGGCCCTGCATTCCGAAATGCAGATTGAATAGATCAGAAACAAGGCCTAAACTTCATACATATACATATAAAGAGTGTTTAGAGCAACTTTCACAAACATATACAAGCTAAATTAGTAAGTGAGGGGGGCGCCTGGATGGCGCAGTCGGTTAAGCGTCCGACTTCAGCCAGGTCACGATCTCGCAGTCTGTGAGTTCGAGCCCCGCGTCAGGCTCTGGGCTGATGGCTCGGAGCCTGGAGCCTGTTTCCGATTCTGTGTCTCCCTCTCTCTCTGCCCCTCCCCCGTTCATGCTCTGTCTCTCTCTGTCCCAAAAATAAATAAAAAACGTTGAAAAAAAAAATTAAAAAAAAAAAATTAGTAAGTGAGGAAGCCATGGCACATGGGGTATTGGTTTTTAAAAAGGGAATTGTATTTTTTATATTTTTTAATCAGAATTATCTTCAAATGTTTTATTTTGATCTACTCAGTTAATGATGTTAACATTATCATAAATATGTAATTACAGTGACATGTGTAAATATGTGAATTAACATATAAAAATATGTAATAAAAATCCAAAGAGGGGAGTGAGGAACAGAGTGTTTCATGTACCTAAACTACACAGAAGAAAAGGGATAAGAATTGCTAAAGTAATTCTATTCTTTTCTTTCAGCTTTATTGGGGAATAATTGGCACATAAAATTCTAAGATATTTAAAGGATACATCATAGTGATTCAATATACAAACACACTGTGAAAGGGCTCCCTTTTTCCATTAGGTCAGTTATCACCTCACATACTTGTGTTGTTTGTTTGTTTATTTTTGGTGAGAATATTGATGTTCTACTCTCTCCACAAATCCCAATTATATATACAATACCATGTTATTAATTATAATCACTATGTCATACATTAGATCTTCAGACCTTATTTATCTTACATCTGAAAGTTTGTACTTTTGGCAACCTCTACCTATTTCCACACTCCACCCCCCACAACCACTTTTCTACTGTTTCTATGAGTTTGACTTTTTTTTTTTTTTTTTTTTAAGAATCCACAGATAAATGACATCATGCAGTATTTGTCTTTCTCTGTCTGGCTTATTTCACTTAGCAAGATCTCCTCATATTCCTTCCACGTTGACGCAAATGGCAGGATTTCTGTGTTTGTTTGTTTGTTTGTTTGTTTGTTTATGATTGAATGATACTGATCAGAAAAGATGCCTGATATGATTTGAGTCTCCTTAAATTTTAAGATTTTTTTTGTGGCCTAACATATGATCTGTCCTAGAGAATGTTCCATGTGCACTTCAGAGGACTGTGTATTTTGTGCTGTTGGATGGAATGTTCTGTAAATGTCTAAGTTCACCTGGCTAAAGTGTTGTTTAAGTTTGATGTTTTCTTATTCATTTTCTGTCTGGATGATCTATCCACTGTTGAAAAGGGATAGAGCAGTCCCTTATTATTACTGTATTACTCTCTATCTCCCTTCAGGTCTATTAATATTTGCTTTATATATTTAGGTGCTGGTGTGTTGGGTGCATAAACATTTATAAACATTATATCCTATTGTTGGATTGACCACTTTGTTGTTAATTAATGACTTTCTTTCCCTCTTTAACTTGAAGTCTATTTTGTCCAATATAAGTATAGCTGCCCCTGCTTTCTTTGGCTTTCATGGAATATCTTTTCCATCCCCTCACTTTCGTCTATGTGTGTCCTAAAAGCTGAAGGCAGCTTGTGTTAGGTCTTCTTTTACATCCATTCAGCCATTCTGTGTCTTTTGATTAGAGAATATAGTCCATTTATATTTAAAGCAATTGTGGATAGTTATAGACTTATAGCCTATAGACTATAGACTATTGCCATCTTGTTCATTGTTTTTCTGGCTGTTTTACAATTCCTTTATTTCCTTCCTTTTCTCTTGCTCTCTTTCTTTGTGATTTAATGCTTTTCTGTAGTAGTGGTGTGCTTCTATTCTTTTCTCTTTACCTTTTATGTATCTAGTACAGGTTTTTTCTTTGTGTTTACCATGAGGCTGAAATAAAACATCTTATATTTATAACAGACCATTTTAAGTATATAACTTAAAAGTTTGAATGCATACCTTTTTTTACTCCTCCTTCCCCCTACATTTTATGTTTCAGATGTCACAATTTATATCTTTTTAACTTTTCTATACATTAACAGATTATGGTGGTTATAGTTATTTTTAAAAAAAAAAAACTTTTGTTTTTTAATCATTATACGGGATTTATAAGCAATTTACCTATCAAGCCAATAGTGTTTTAAAGCAAATCTCCTGGACTCCAGCTCCAAGTTTCATGTTTCTTCTTATCAAGATATCAGGACTCATGGTCCAATATACTTTTCTCCAAATCTTCAAGGGGGTATCAGGTGTCAAATATATAATCAAATTGGAAATGTACAGAGGAAACCTTATGAAAAGTCAACAGAACTTAATTAAAATTTTCAATAAGTCTTATAATCATGAAGCCACTTACACAGTTGGCTCTCTTCCTGAACAAACTGCCCTTTGTTAGCATACATTCCTTAGCATGGCTAGCTCTAGCATTTGGTGAGGTGGTGGTAGGGATGGAGTATCCCTAAGTGTTCCATCTTTGGGGCTGTCTCTCAGGTTCAGGAATATAGAGGGAGCTTTTCTACTTGCCCTACACTTCATGAGCCACTGACATCTCCTGAAGCTTATGTATAACAGGATTGGAATGTGTTTCATCTTGGAGAGTTGATGGAATATGTTTCATCTTTATCAATAAGTGCCTAAAATTTTAGTCTGGTAAGATCCCTCTGGTTTACTAATATTTCAGCCTGTGTCATCACCACGGGAAAAAAAAATAGCGAGATAGTGTTATCAAACTGGTGTTATAGCAAAAACAACCAAAGTCACCTGCTATTCTGCAGGCTCACTGAGAAGTTGGATGAATACACTCTATGGCTGATAGAGTGTTCACCTATTATTTCCAGGCACCTATATCTACAGATACATTCTACCAATCTGAAACTTGTGCCTTCCTCCAATGCCCTAATTGGGAAGTCAGCAAAGTTAACTAATGCTGAAACACAGAAATGCCTTTATTATGCCTTACTTGCATAACAGTTATAAACATATTTGTTCAGTGATCATCTTTACAACTTGCTCTTAATGTTTACTTTCTAATACTGGCTACCTTGAGTTATGATCTGTAGTCCTTCAAACAGGGCAGCTAGAATCACCACATGAAGCCAAACTGGAAAACCCTAGAATGGAGATAAAAGACATTGGCATTGTGGTACTCTAGCCAGGGACCTAGAGAATGATAAAGATGGCCAGGAATAGAGGCATGCACATAAAAGGGTATCTAGATAGACAGCAACTTCCCCCTTTTTCCTTGTCTTGGGTCAATTGCCTTGCCTCTGTGTCTTTCACTATAAGGCATTTCACATGTGATCACATTGGGTCCAGAAATGGCCTAGATGAGCATTGCTGGAGAGACAGACAGAAACCAGAGCAGCAGCAGTAGTGTGTGGACTGGTGCTGGTCCTTGGGAAAGTACAAATAAAGTCAGTGGCTCCTCAGTGAGCAAAATGTATTTTGACAAGTTAAAGAACTTCCCTTTATTCTCATTATATCTTTCTTATTTCTTCAGGGATAAAAATGCTTCTTTCTTTTTGTTTTTTAATCCAGTGTTGGCAAGCATAGGTGGTTGGTGTCTTTTGGAATACATTTTCTCCCATTGTCATGATTTTGCCAAATTTAAGTTGGCAGCCCTACTTGACTCAACTTCTTTATGAAGTTGTGCTAGTCTGTGAAACCCAAAACTATGGACAACAACTGGGTTTAATGATTTCTGGAGGTTCTTAACAATCTCGTGGTGTCAAGAATCTACTGGTAGGGGCGCCTGGGTGGCGCAGTCGGTTAAGCGTCCGACTTCAGCCGGGTCACGATCTCGCGGTCCGTGAGTTCGAGCCCCGCATCAGGCTCTGGGCTGATGGCTTGGAGCCTGGAGCCTGTTTCCGATTCTGTGTCTCCCTCTCTCTCTCTGCCCCTCCCCCGTTCATGCTCTGTCTCTCTCTGTCCCAAAAATAAATAAACGTTGAAAAAAAAAAAAAAGAATCTACTGGTAGAAAAGGGGAGCACAAACTCAGTGAAACATCCTCCAAGTCCCAGGCAAATAGTGATAGGAGAACACTTTGAGAACCTGGTAGTTTATCCAACTGAATAAGGCCAGTGATCTCCCTTGGCATCCTCCATCTACAAAACTCAGATTTGTTGATTTTGCTTGTTTGTTGCTCAAAATGAATTCATTCTGTCTGGGGATCTGGCCTGTGACGGGAAGGCTGCCCCAATCAGACTGAAAGTGAGCGCCCATGGGTCTGTGTGAGTGACTGTAGGGAGATGGTGAAGATGAAGGGAAAGGGCTCAGTCTCCACAGCATGGTGTAAAACACCCCTGGGCTTCCTTCTCTTTATGTGGCTCCTTCTAACCAGTCTGTGGGCTTCTAGGCCAGAGAGAGCAAGGATAACTGACTTTACTTTGCCTTGGCATCCTTCAAAACTAACAAAGTGACACAAAGGAGTACCCCTGTAAAGGGTCATTGGATCCTTGCCCAGCATGTGAGGACTGAGCCCTGACTTCTAATGGAGCAGGACAAGAGATCCAGGTCTTCTCTCTGCAGTGCTCTCCTCCCACCCGCCCACCTCACCTTGCAGATCTGCCCACACAGTGGGAGGGACGTGCTCCATGGGCTCTTGCACAGAGCACAGCTACAGGCGGGTGAAGCAAGGGAGCGTGAGGAAGGTACCTCCTCTTCCGTCAAGGACAACGTAGGGTGCGCATTAGTCAGGGCTCTCCAGACAAACAGGACCACTAGGAGATACATGTATGTCCATGTAAGCTGCTGGGAGATGTCAGGCCCCACCCACCAAGGCTGGGAAGAGGCAGCAGGCATTTGCTAAAGGCAGTTGTTCCAGGCTCTTCCATGTGTTTGCTGACCAAGAAGTCAACCGTTCAGAGCACCACAATAGAGGAAACGCAGGCAGCCAACTATGGAGCTCAGACTGCATGAAGGGCTTTTTCTTCAGCTTCTACGTGAAGGTTAGGGCAGGATGGACTCCTGGATGGGGGACTCTTGGCTGTCCCACCATCAACTCTGCCCTGAACTGTAGTCATCGACTTCGCTCAGATCATGAGTAGGCTCAGGTAGTGGACTCACCACGTTTGAACTCAACTAGTTTTTCTGTTACTTTGTCCATTTGCCAACAGCGAAAACAAACTGGATCTTCAGCTTTATCCCCATTTCTTGAAAGGGAAGAGCCTTTATACAACCAGACATATTTTTTTGGTTTTCCTCACTGAGAATTTTAACCCTCTTTTTTCTTCTTTCTACAACAATTTCTAAACATGCTTATTTTTACCTACTCTTTTCTCTACTTTCAGTAAAATAAAGATTAAAGATTCTTACCTACTGCTGGTTTAAAATATATATGTGTGTATGTATATATTTATATATACATATATACAAAATACATGTGTATATATATTTATAGATACATACCATATTATAAATATATATTACAAATATAGTATTTATATATAGTATACTATACACACACACACACACACACACACACACACACACACACACAAAATGAAAGAGATTTATTCTCAGGAATTGGCTCACATGATCATGGAGGATGAGGACCAAAATCACGGGTCACTGTCCACAAGCTGCAGACCCAGGAGAGCCAATGCTGTAATTTCAGTCTGGGCCAAAGGCCTGAGAGCTGGAGGAACAATGCCATAGGCTGAGGTCCAAGTCTGAGGGCCCGAGAACCAGGAAGGCCGATGTACAGGCTCCAGTCTAAGGGGAGGAGAAGACACATGTCCAGCTCACACAGCCAGGCAGACAATTCACACTCCCTCTGCCTTCTTGTTGTACTCAGACCCTCACCAGACCGGGTGGTGCCCAGCCAACACTGGGGAAGACAGTCTGCTTTACCCCTGCCTCCTGAGTCAGATGCTGGTCACAGACACACCCAGAACTGATGTTAGACTCGAAGTCTGGGCCTCCCACAGCCCGGGCTGATTGACACACAAACTTAACCTGTAACTGCATCCCAGGACGCGGTGCCTGGCAGGTGCACATCACAGTGACCGTGTCTATTTTCTCCACAGTGAGGTCAACAAGAATTCTCTGGAAAAAATCCTCCCACAGCTGAAATGCCATTTCACATGGAACTTACTTAAAAAAGATGGTATCTCGCGTGATCTAGAAGACAGAGTGTGTAACCAGATTGAATTCGTAAACGCTGAGTTCAAAGCTACAATGTACAACTTTTTGGCCTACATAAAACACTTAAATGGTCACAACGAGGCCGCCCTGGAGTGCCTACAGCAAGCTGAGGAGCTGGTCCAGCGAGAACACTCTGATCAAGCAGAAATCAGAAGGCTGGTCACCTGGGGAAACTATGCCTGGGTCTACTATCACCTGGGCAGACTCACAGATGCTCAGATCTATGTGGACAAGGTGAAACAAGTATGCGGGAAGTTTTCAAATCCATACAGTATGGAGTGCCCTGAGCTTGACTGTGAAGAAGCGTGGACACTGCTAAAGTGTGGAGGAAAGCACAATGAAAGGGCCAAGGTATGTTTCGAGAAGGCTCTGGAAGAGAAGCCCAACAACCCAGAATTCTCTTCTGGACTGGCCATCGCAACATACCGCCTGGATAATAAACCACAGAAGCCATTCTCTGTCGATGATCTGAAGCAGGCCCTCGAGCTGAATCCCGACGATCAGTATGTCAAAGTACTCTTGGCCCTGAAATTGCAGAAGATGAATGAAGAAGCTGAAGGGGAGCGGTTGGTCCTAGAGGCCGTGGAGAACACTCCATGCCCAGCAGATGTCCTTCGCAATGCAGCCACATTTTACAAAAATAAAGGTGATCTAGACAAAGCTATTGAACTGTTTCTAAGGGCATCGAAATCCATTCCAAACAATGGTTACCTGTATCACCAGATTGCATGCTGCTATAGGGCAAAAGTCAAACAGATTCAGAGTGCAGGAGAATCTGAAGCTGGCAAGAATGGAGAGAAGATTGAAGAACTAAAGAAACATGCTATTGACTATGTGATCAAAGCTATTGAGAAAGGAGTAGATCCACTGTATGCATATTCTGATGTCACCGACCTCCTGGAAAGAGAAGACTGTTTTCAGACAGCTTTCAGTAAGGAGCTCCCCAACACTGGGAGGCTACAACCCCACCAGCACTATTGCGACTTTGAGGGGCATCATGGGAAGTCTGAAGACACTTCTGTCCAACGTGATTTAGAGGGTGTGCCCACAAGCACAAAACCAGCTGAGAAGGGAGAGACGAAGTGCCCACCACAGAACATAGCTGGAAATCAGCTTCCACAAAATGCACCCAATTCTTGGTATCTCCAAGGATTAATCCACAAGCTGAACGGAGAGCTGCTTCAGGCAGCCGAATGTTATGAGAAGGAACTGGGCTACCTCTTAAGGAACAGCCCTACCGGCATAGGCAGCTTTTTCCTGCCGTCCCCTGAGCTTGAACAAGGCAGTGAGGAAGCAGGCCGGGGCCCACACAGCCCCGTTCTCAGAGCTCCCCCAACCCTGAGCTGAAACACAGAGGAGGGACGGGAGCACAGTCAGGGAGCGTGGGGTGCTGGTCTCGCTTATTGCTTTAGGGCACATCTGAGGAGTTGTTTCCTCGTGTCTGTCTCCCCTGTGCATATCAGCCACACACACTTCCCTAGTCCGCAGGTCTTATAACAAAATTAGCAGTGGAAACAGTGCTTCAGGCCTGCATGCTGCTGAGTAATTCTCAGTCTGCACTCGGTTCACCGGATAGCCCCCATTTCTGCCCTTCTTGCCAAGAGTCTTAGCTCGCCGCTGCCTGCTCCCAGGTCTCCCGCCCTCTGCCCCACTGCTATCTAGCCTTCTGGACCCCCTGAAAGACCACCTTTTGACTAATCCTGGAATATTCCTTCTGTCTGACTCTTGGCTTCAGCCACGTATATATATTCCTGATTGTGATACTACAATAAATATGTATTCTTGATAGCGATGCTACAATAAACCTTAAAATTTTGACTCAGGATTAAGCAGTTGTGTGCTTTGCATGTGTGACTGAGAGTAATATTAATTCCCAAAGTTTCTCTTCGGGACACTGTCTACGGACAGTGGGTAACTGCTACAGCCATACCATACTACTGTCAACGTGCCCTTGTTAGCTAACACTCCCCTGTAGCCGGCCTGCCCTTGGCCATGGGAACTCTCTCTCTCTTATTCCAGTCCAGGGGCCCCAGTGGAGTGCAGTGCCCAGACAGCAGCTTCTGCAGGGTTGCTGTGCACCCAGCAATGCCTGGACAGTTGCCCTCCTGATGGTGTGTAAGAGGTGCCAGTACTAGGCTGGCTATAGAGACAGAGATCTTCACCCGCCCGACGGTATGAAAATATTCAAGTAGTCCCTCCCAGCTGCGGAGACCCACAGGCTTGTGCACCATGCAGCTAGGAGATGCGCCGAGGACCCTGTCCACCTCTCCTCAACCCATTACAAGGCCTGCATCCGTATGCTTCTCTAGTGGTATCATCCGATTGTCTGGGTGCAGAGGAAGATTGTTAGGCACCAGATCCCAGACAAGACAGAGGGACTGGCAATCCCACCTCCTTTGTGAGTGGGCAGTCAGAAATTTGACTCTTTCCTTGTGCAGAAGGGGAATTCTGGGAAGGTGTTTCATAAGCCACATTGGCTGTAAAAGCAGCAGACTTCAGTGAGGCTGCCCCCCACCCCTGAATTATCTGTTGGCTCCAGCAAGGCTGGGAGAGCCTCCAAGTGCCCAGCAGTGAATTGCTGCCTCCTGGCCAGCCTTGGCCTGGAGCAGACCGTTCCAGAGGGGTTGCTGGGCCCAGGTAAAGAATATTAGCATGGAAACCAACATTGAAAGCGTGGAAGAACATGGAAGGGTGGCTGGGAGTAAGGTGGAGACTGGCAACAGGTACAGCTCTGGGGTAGGTGAAGAATTGCCCATCTATATGCAAACACACATGCTCAAGGACACAAAGATTTTGAATACTGGTGGCGAAGGAGGACATTGGAAGTTTCTCCAACAGGGGTACCTGGTCCCATCCCCGGAAATTACACACAGCTGATTGACACAAGGATCGTGGCCACCTACCTACCCTATCCCTCCATGCTCAGGGTCCCATCCGCCTTCCAGATGGTGCTAAGGCTCCCAGAATTGCTGTTGATCTGTCCTGACCTACATACCTAGGCTTTGATTTATTTTGCTGCCTGGACAATTTTATGGAAAAGATGCCTCTGCACCCACAATCTACTGTTGTCAGAGGGAACGTCCACAATCTGCACTTCCTTGTGTGTGCCCTGATCTCACACAGCCCCGCCTCTGGAGACCCAGAGGGAATAAGAAATCGCTGGTTTTTCACAGACATCCACTCCTTACTACCTGGGGCCATACCCAACCCTACCCAACTAGTAACTTGGTGGGGACTTAGAACTTCTCGACCAGTGCCATTTTACCACCTAGGCTGTGGGGCAGGCTTGACTGGTGGCCACATAGCATGTCTTAGCAGATTCTAGGGCTGTCCACAGAAGAGACAATTGGAGGAACGGAGTCTGTCTCCACAGGGGAAACCATGGACTCCTCCCCTCAGGCTTATCAGCTCCAGGGAAGCATGGACTCTGTCTCCTTTGCTCACAACTATATGCCCATTCCAGCAGTGCCTGGAATGAACTGAGCTCTCAAAAAATTTTGAACACATTGTCTCCATTGACGGCTATGACATTGCCATTACCACCAGCTCAGTGGCTCACTGTGTGAGCTCACCTCTTCTAAAACAACTTCTCTGAATCCTAGGGGAGGGTGCTGGGAAAATAAAAGAGTAAGTGTCCCAAACTACAAAACAGTAACAATAAAAGCATGGCAGGTTTCTGTACTGGCCTCTGAACTATGTTCTAGGATCTGTGCTAAGCCCATTGCTAGCATCTGAAACCAGTGTGGAAGGTATGAGGCTCAGAAAGGTTTGGTAACTCGTCCAAGGCCACACAGCTAGAAAGAGGTATCGCTGGGACTCAAGTCCATAGCTGTGTGAACCAAGACGCTCTGCTCACATGCATTTCTGTACTTTCTCACATGCTGTGTCCTCAGTCTGTTGGCACAACCAAGAGGTTTCAGGCTCTACCGTGAGGGTAGACCCCTGACTTGTGTCTCTTCCTATCAGTTCCTCCACTTAATCCAAACCCCCCTCCCCCACACTCCCGTGTGTGATTCCGGAATCTCCTGGCTTTCCATTTTACTCCTCTTTCCCACTGTCTTTTGTAATCCAGTGTCAGATTTTTTTAATTCATCCTGATACGGCAAATTCACAGGACCTTGACAGTGGTAATGCTCCTCAAGCTACATGCAAAGGAATTTAGAATTACGTCCACGCAGGGCTGCACCGGCCTCTCCAGAACCACCAGCAGCTGACACAGTGAGCTCCGTTTTGTAAAAGTTGGGCCTGGACAGCCAGGATCTCTTAAATGCACGGGGAATACTTTCCTTGCACTTTAAGATTTTCCTCTGCAGTCCATTTTTTATTCATTCTCATAGGAAATTGGGAAGGGTGGAGAGAGAGCCACACTCAGCAAGTCTTGGCCTGTCCTTCCTCCCCCTTGCTCCACTAGATGGAGTGACTGTTGCCTAACTGCCTGCTGTATTGTGTTCTCCAATGAGAATTCTGGGAAGCTGGCATCAGAGTCCCCAAGATACCACCTGGGTCCAGTGATTCACTAGAAGGACTCACAGGACGCAACATACGGTCCTATTCATGGATTAGACTTATTACAACAAAAGGATACAACAAAAGCAAAATCAGCACAGGGAAAGAGTGCATGGGGTGAAGGTCAAAGAAACCAGGCACAAATCTCCCAGATTCTGTCCCAGTAGAATCAAACAGGATGTGCTTAATTCCTCCAGTATCGAATGTCACACATCTGAAGCTAGTTGGAGCCTCAGTGCCCAAGGGTTGTATCGGGGACCAGCCACACAGGCACCCCCTGCTTAGCACATATCAAAATTCCAGACTCCCAGAAGGAAAGCAGGTGTCGGCATTAACCAGATTGTTTGCACAAACCGTTTACGCACAGCAAACCAGCCTGATCAGTTAGAGAATGGTGGGAGCGTTCCAAAAATCCAAGTTCCCAGATGTCAGCCAAGGACAAACCTTGCAAGCAGGTCTTTCTAAGGATCATAGTCTAAGGCCTGATATGTTAACCCTTTTCTGTACAGTTTATGAGTGCCACCAATGACTCCACAGGCACCAGGCACCCCAGGTATCTATCCCCTTACCCTTCATTCCCAAACAATGCTTTCACCATGTTTCAGTGAGTCAGCGTCCTTCAAGCATGCAGTGAGGGGACCCACGGCCACCCTCAGGTTTGCCCATATGTTAAAAGGACTCCCAGACTCAGCATGCAGCCATAATTACAGGTAAGTTATATTATAGTGTAAGAGAAGAAAACAAATCTTTTCCCCCTACAGTACTCCCAGGTTCTCCAGCAGGGGCCCTGCAAATTAGACTGACGACAGATTAGCAAGAGAAAAATAGCTGCTTATTAACTGGTATATCCACACACATGGGGGAACTCAGGGATGCATAACTCAAAGGGGTGGATAGAACTAGAGCTTCTATAGTGCAGGGGAGGAAAAATCTTTCTCCCTCTACCCTCCTATATTCAATGGCTGGGCTCATGAGTCAGTTAGACAAGAGCCAGGTTAGTAAGAGAAAAAATAGGTTTAATTACATACATACACACAGGAGTTCACAAGGAAAACATGGCTTCCAGAGGTGCCAGATGACTGAGGCTTATAAACCATCATGCAGGGTTGATAAGTCATTGGCAGACCTAATTCCCTTCAGCTCATATTCAAACCTGACATAATGAATTTGCTGACATCATGTCAATGAATTTTTCCTTTTATTAAATTTTTTTAATGCTTATTTATTCTTTTTTGAGAGAGACAGAGAGACAGAGCATGAGTGGGGAAGGGGCAGAGAGAGGGAAACACAGAATCCAAAGCAGTCTCCAGGCTCTGAGCCATCAGCACAGAACCTGATGTGGGGCTTGAACTCATGGACCATGAGATCATGACCTGAGAGGAAGTCAGACACTTTACCGACTGAGCCACCCAGGCGTCCCATCAATGAAGTTTTCTAAGACTTCATGGCCTCTAAGACGTCTGTCTCCGTAAACATGTGGAGCCCAGAGGGGACAGAGGTCACTGAAGTGGGATGCTGTAGGGGCTGCACCAAGCACAGGACAGCCTGGAATGATGTTGACAATGCTGAACTTTACCTGAGCCCTGTGCTTCTAGACAAAAGCCACGGTCAAAAAACCTTCCCACCCCCAACTTTGGTGTCTGAGAATGTGGGGAGTTTAGCTAAGCTACTCCACGTTATTGCTGTCTCGGTATCCATTTTGTTTGGCCAAGGAGCCCGAGTGGGGCGTTGAACTAACATTAGTCTTCATGTGCAAGTACACGCCCTAGATAGCAGCCTGCAGAATTACAAGCAAATGTAGGTTCCTGATATGATATCTCCCAGCAGCCTGTCTGAGCAACAACCTTCCTGGCCTCCTGGGGCCTTCCCCTTCTGCCCTCCTCCCCTTAGAGAAGCCCCTGTGGAGCTGACCGAAACCCCACTCTTTTGAGTTTGAAGGGACCATTCCGAACCTACGCCCAGAACCCCAAAGCATTTCGCTCACAGCCTATGATAAACGCTTCCTCTCTGCCTGCAGCCTGCCTTGACATCCCTATCATGTGGCGTCAGGACCTGTGAGGAATAAACCTGTCCAGTTCAACTTCTCTTGTGGTCTTCTGTGAAACTGCAGAGAAACACCCTTTTCCGTATTACTTAGATAAAACTCGGGATGGGACCCCTGTCTCCCTCTGTTGAGGCCACAGACTCTCCAGATTCTCATTCTGCTTCTCCTAAATGATCATCTGAATTATTTGTTCCCGTGATCAATCAGAACAAAGTGCCTGTACATTTAATCAGACTGACTAGAGGTTTATCAATTTTGTTAATTCTTTCAAAGAACCAGCTCCTGGTTTCGTTGATCTGTTCTACTGGGGTATTTTCATTTTTGTTTTGGTTTGTTTTGGTTTGTTTTTGATAGCTTTGATTTCGGCTCTAATCTTTATTATTTCCCTTCTTCTGCTGGTTTTGGGTTTTACTTGCTGTTCTTTTTCCAGTTCTTTAAGGCGTAAGGTTAGATTGTGTATCTGAGACCTTTCTTCTTTCTTTAGGAAGGTCTGCATTGCTATATACTTCCCTCTTATGACTGCCTTTGCTGCGTCCCAGAGGTCTGGGGCTGTGGCGTTATCATTTTCATGTACTTTTTAATTTCCTCTTTAACTTCTTGGTTAACCCATTAATTCTTTAGTAGGATGTTCTTTAATCTCCAAGTATTTGTTGTCTTTCCAAACTTTTTTATTACGGTTCATTTAGAGTTTTGCTATGAAACTCTTTATTGTGGTCTGAAAATATGCACGGTATGATCTCAGTCTGTTTGCACCTTTTGAGGGCTGATTTGTATCCCAGTATGTGATCTATTCTAGAGAATGTTCCATATACACATGAGAAGAATGTGTATTCTGCTGCTTTAGGATGAAATGTTCAGAATATATGTTAAGTCCATCCGGTCCAGTGTGTCATTCAAAGCCATTGGTTCCTTGTTCATTTTCTGCTTAGATGTTCTGCCCATTGTTGTAAGTCAAAATGCCTATAAATTTAACTTGGCCAAATCTCTCTCTTTCCCCACGAGACCCTTAAGTCTGACTCACCCCCAAGGCTAAACAAGTATTGGAAGGCCAGACAATCCCTCTCAAAGCTTGGCTGACAACAAGGAAAGAGACTTCCTGATCTCTCCACCCTCTCCCTTCTTCCCTGACACCCAGTTTCTAGAAGTTTCTAGAACACCCAGTTTCTAGCCTTGTTTGCACCTCTATGTAAAGGAAAAGCCCTCTTCTGACTAAACCTTTCAGACATTAGCAGATCTTAAGATCAGAACTGTCTCCCTCCCTTATTGCAAGTCTTCTTCTTCTTTTTTTTTTTTTTCACTTAATAAACTCAATTTCTTAGAGCCCTTTTGGACATATAGAAAAACGTGCAGGAAGTACAGAGTTCTAATATACCTCCCTCCTCCACACCCTCACCCCTCCTACAGTTTCCCCTATTATCAACACTTTGCATTTGTGTGTATATTAGCTCCAACTGATGAACCAATATTGATACTTTATTCCTAACTAAAGTCCACAGTTTACATTAGGACTCACTCTTTGTATTGAGCACATCACCCATCTACCATTGCTCTATCATCAGAAGAATTACATCGCCCTAAAAACGCCCTGTGCTCCAACAATACCACTTCCCCTAAAGCCTTGGCAAACACTGATCTTTTTACTATTCCTATTGTTTGGTTCTTTCCACAATGTCATGAAGTTGGATGTACAGGGTATAGCCTTTTTAGGATGCTTCTTTCACATAGCAATGTGCATTTAATGTTCCTTCATGTCTCCTTTAGCTTAAGAGCTCATTTGTTTTCACTGATGAATAGCATTCCATTCTGTGGCTGGACCACAGTTTGTTTATCCCCTCACCTGCTGAAGAACATCCTGATTACTTCTAATTTTTGGCACCAACAGGAGTACCAAATAAGCCAACTCACTGAGAGGAAGTGGGTATAATCCAGCTCTGCACCTCTGCTTCTTTGAGTCCGATCCCCAGGTGGTATCTTGCCTGTCCCAGGAAAAGTGAGGGGCTAGATCTCACCTACAGACCACGGAACAACTGACGATGTTCAGGGGGTATAAGTGCCAAGACACCTGAAACAAACTCATGCCTGACCAGACGGTAAGGGCAGAATCCACACAGCGAGGCCCCTGTCATGTAAAATGTCCCATTTCCAGAGTCCCAATCTGGTGGTCGGCTGGCACTTTCACAGTTACATATTCCTCTTATCTGCTTCTGCACGTTTACTGTGACTTGAGATACAAGTGCTGGTTTGGCGATCCTTCTGGAAGCCTTAGCATGTGCAGCTAGCATCACTGCACCTTTGCATAAGTAGCCTCAAAACCGCCAGGGCCTGGCCTGGCCACTGCATATCTTCTTAGGAGTATTCTCTAAGTGGGGAGCCAGCAGGACTATGATTCTTCAAAATACTTCAGCTGAAAGATTGAGAGTTAACCCAAGAAGGTGTTTTCAAGAAGAGAGAAAGAATCCTTCCTCTGTGATTATAAAGCAACCAACACCTACTGCTTTTGTTAAAATTAAATGCTCATGGATCTGTCTCCCACCTAGATGGCAAGTCACCTGAGAAGAGGAAATCTGTCATATCCATGTCCCAACAGAGCGCCTGACATGTAACTAATGGTCATTCATGGCTTGCAGACTTTAGAAATGGGTAAGGAAGGAGCTCGTGGCAACGAAGGCCGCCTTGGACATGCCAACAGCTCTGGGCTGAAGCAATAATATAGAAGCTCTCTGAACAGAAAGAAAGAGACCCACACAGCCCGACGCTATCAGCAAGGCCTCGGTGCTGCTGGACAGCGCCCCACAGCCAGGACCCTGTTCCCCTGTCCCACATGCACATTACATCAACATCAGACAAGGCCACCCTGACACCATGAGAGACCAAAACAAAAACAAGGCCACTCCATAAAACATGTCTGAACACAGACAAAAAAGATGAATGCTGTCCAAATGGGTCCTACACTGACCCAACACCAGGTGAAGTTCTCCCCACATTTCCTCTGACAGCATTAGTGGTGCACTGCAACGTTGAGGAGAGAAGTGTTTTGCAGGGCTGAGGGTGGGGCTAAAATTGTTTTGACATTAGCAGAATTAATCCCTTTCAAGTTGCCTTTTAGACTACGTGTAACCTACCTGTTGGCGCCATAAAGCGATGAGCGTTTCCTCAGGGTTTTTAGGCCAACCTGCTCTCTGTCCTAATGACACGACCACAAGAACCCAGGGAGGCAACAGATAGGGGGAGGCAAGGACACTGGAAGGTATCATTTGACCATTCAAGTGCTGGCTCCATTTCTATTAGACTGAATGCTCCTAAAAACACAAATAATTGTTGTCTACTTTTTACAGTGACAAATCAAACGGGAATCCCATTGAAGATAGCCTGGTTCAGCTGAGATGCCACTTCACCTGGGAGCTGCTAGTTGAAGACACTGAGATGCCCGATTTAGAGAACAGGATCCTGGATGAGATTGAGTTCCTAGACACCAAATACAACGCGGGCATACACAACCTGCTGGCCTACGTCCAACACCTGAAAGGCCAGACTCAGGAGGCCCTGGGGAGCCTGAAGGAAGCCGAAGACCTGATCCAGCAGGAACACGGCGACCGATCGGCTGTGAGAAGCCTGGTCACCTGGGGCAACTACGCCTGGCTGTATCACCACATGGGCAGGCTGGCGCAGGCCCAGACTTACCTGGACAGGGTGGCGAACGCTTGTGAGAAGTTTGCAGCCCCCTCCTGCTACAGGCTGGACTGTCCTCAGATGGACTGTGAGGAAGGGTGGGCCTTGCTGAAGTGTGGAGGCAAGAACTACGAGCGGGCCAAGGCCTGCTTCGAAAAGGCTCTGGCAGCGGAGCCTGAGAACCCTGAATTCAGCACTGGGTATGCAATCACCATCTATCGGCTGGACGGCTTCAACAAAGCGACCCAGGTTAGCGACGCATTTTGTCTGCAGCCTCTAAAAGAGGCCATCAGGCTGAACCCAGAAGACGCGTACATTAAGGCTCTGCTCGCCCTGAAGCTTCAGGACGTGGGCCAAGAAGCCGAAGGAGAAAAGTACGTCGAAGAGGCACTGACCAACATGTCCTCGCAGACCTACGTCTTTCGATACGCGGCCAAGTTTTACCGCAGGAAAGGCGCTCTGGATAAAGCTCTTCAGCTCTTAAAGAGGGCCCTGCGGGCCACGCCCTCCTCCGCTTTCCTGCATCACCAGATGGGGCTTTGTTACAAGGCACGCATGATCCAAATCAAGAGAGCGGCAAACTGGCAGCCCAGAGGACGGGATAGAGACAATGTCCACAGACTGGTTCACTTGGCTATATGTGAAATTCAAAAGACTCTGATGCTAAGGCCCACATTTGAGTTGGCTTATGTTGAACTGGCTTACATGTATGCAGAAATAGGCCAACACACGAAGGCTGAGGACGCCTTTCAGAAAGTGTTGCACATGAAGAACATCAACGATCATCTGCAACAAGAGATTCATTACTGCTATGGCCATTTCCAAGAACTTCATAAGATATCTGTGGATAAAGCAATCACCCATTATTTAAAAGGTCTCAAAATAAGAAGCATCTCCCGCACCAGGGAAAAAATTCTCAGCGCCCTAGAGAAGTTAGCTAAAAGACATATTCATCAGAATGTACGTGTGGTGGAAAGTTTCAGCATCCTCGGGCTCATCCACAAATTGAAAGGGGAAGTGAGTGAGGCCCTGGTGTGTTATGAGAAGGCTCTCAGGCTGGCTGCTGACTCCAACACCATGGTCTGAAACAGAGGTCACCATTACTTGTTTAATGTCATAACTAAACATAGCCAACACCTTCCTGATCGCTGCTTTCAGGAACATGTGACATGCTGAAATACAAGAGATGATACAACACAGGCTGTGCTGCCTGCTGAGCGCCGCCCCTCCCCCCCCACCATTTTCTTTCCCCTCCCGTCCATGTGTAACACATCCCTGTACTCATTGGCCAAGGTCGGTTGATGCTTTTGGGGGCACCTATCACCTGCTAGACCAACGGAAGCTCTTCTCCCTATGGCTTTGCACGGGGAAAGGGCACATGGGTGGCTTCCGTCCTCCATCTGCCCGGTCTCCGAAACAGAGGAGTCTTAAACAGGGAAGATTTCAGCCCCTCCTGGGCCCAGCACACCGGTCACACGCCAGTGTAGCTCTGTGCACACACCCCTGTCTCTGCAGGCGCACACACACAGGACGTCCGTGCCTTGGTCCGAAGCCACTTCCGCTGGTTGGCTCACACACTCAAAGCATGAATTCCTGGAGACAGTCATCCCGAGCCAAGAGCATGGGCTGCTCATATACACATGCACCACGTGTATCTCTCTCCACACACACTGATTCTGGAGCTCACACAGGCCCATTCCTGCGGACTTGTGCACATACACATTCTGTATTTGGAAAATTCCTGACACTGTAACCCAGTCAGAAGTTTAAAAACAAAAATTAAAAAAAAAAAAAAAGATTTACTTTTCATGTGGCCGGGCGTGCTGACCTACCAGATCTAAAAGCAAAGCAAATGAGCAAAGATGAAAGAGAAAAGAGAAGGGACTTCAGAAGGTCACTAGAGTGTTCCAGTCCCGGTGTCCATCTCCCAAGGCCTTCCCACAGCCAAGAACTGCTGGCCAGGAAGCCAAGTCTATAACCTCATAAGAAACTCAAACATTTCGGGACACGTTTGTCGAGCCACTGGCAATCGCAAAGAATCTGTGCATTCCAAACACGTCGCTGGACGTGTACTCACCCCTAAGAAAAATTAAAATGTACTGGGGAAAGACAAATAAAAGAAAAGCCCATTTAGGAGGTGCAAGCCAAAAGTGACAAATACATTAATGTAGTTTTTAGGTGCTGGCCCTTGGAGTGCATCATATAATTTTCTTTTTCCCTAAGATATTTTCTCCAAAAGCATTCAGTAAAGTTAGCAACTTGGGAAGCTAACAAAGTCTTTGAGTGAGTTTTATTAGTGAGATTTTTAAAAGGTATATATTCCAGGGGCACCTGGATGGCTCAGTCAGTTAAGCATCCGACTTCTGCTTAGGTCATGATATTGGGCTCATGGGTTCAGGCCCCGCGTCCAGCTCTGTGCTGACAGCTGGGAACCTGCTTAGGATTCTGTGTCTCCCTTTCTGCCCCTCCCCTGCTTGCACTGTCTCTCTCTCTCTCTCTTTCTCAAAAATAAATGTTAAAAAAAATTCTTTTTTAAAAAAAAGATGTGTATTCTTGGGGCACCTGGGTGGCTCAGTCAGTTAAGCATCCAACTCTGGATTTCAATTCAGGTCATGATCCATCGGTTTGTGAGTTCAAGCCCCGCATCAGTCTCCGTGCTGACAACGCAGAGCCTGCTTGGGATTCTTTCTTCCTCCTTTTCTTTCTCCCTCCCCGGCTCAAGCTCATGCTCTCTCTCAAAATAAATAAGTAAACTTAAAAACATATATTCTATGTTTGGATGGAAGTAGAAAAACACAGAAGCGACTTCTATAAGCAATAGAAGGTCTGAGGCAGAAGCTTCGGGAATATAAACACTACCAAGAATTTTTTCAAGTATTGGGTAGGGATTTACTTTTGCAGGCCACGGAATTGTAAGGTTGGTTTTTTCCTGAGGGCTGGAACTGACCTATGGGGGCGGAGGGTGGCGGTCACTCAGATGATACCCGGGGAAAACAATTAATAGCAATAATTAGCACCAAAATCACTGCCCTTTCCAACTTTGTCGCTCCTAAACCAAGAATGGATTTATTATATTGAAGCAACACAAAAAACCTACTGGGGCAGGAATACTGTCTTTTTCTTGTAAACAAGATGTGACTGAAGTCATCACAGTATGCATGCCGACACGTTTCATCGGCGAATTGCCTTCTTACACAACAAAAACTAAGGTAAATAAATGGATGGAGACTTGATGGATGAATAGATTTGCAGTTAAGCAAATGTGTAAAATGTTACTGTAGGATCTAGGTAGTTGAGTATATTAGTGTTCACTGTAAAATCCTCTCAACTTTTCTCTGATGTTCAGGACAAAACTGTCAGGATAAAAAGGTCAAAAAGCCGTATCTGAAAGGTAAACCAAAATGAGGCAAATGAGCCAAAATATATACGGGCTAGAAGATAAAACCACACATGATGAGAAAATATTCTAAGTGATTTGTTTGAAGCACCAGGTATCTATGTTCCCCTGACGTGGGACTTTGAACACCACGGGAACAGCCCCTCTGAGGGGAGGACGGGGCTTCCTTGCAGCCCGTGGCCTCATGGCACAAGACAGGAGAAACAGGCTTGTCTCTCCTGCTCTCATTAAGGACCGAGGGGACCCATGAGTGACTCCACCCCCTCCACCTCTCAGCCGGGGAGAAGCCACCTTGGTGACGCGTTCTGTCCTAACCATTCCAGTAGGTGGAGAAGGAGAGGCCCGGCCCCAGCATTACTGGGTGAGGTGTACATGGTAAAGAAGGGGCACAGTTTGGATTAGGCCATGGGCTGCCCCCATCCGGAAGCGTGCGCAGCGTTGGGGGGGCGGTGGAGAGCGCAGTGATTGGGCCTCTGCTCCACCTTGTCCCTGGCCGAGCAGGCAGAGTAGGGGACATGGATGGGGTACACTGCATGTCACTGGTGATGTCCCCCAGTTTGGCCCCACAGCAGGCTGGCTTGCTGGCTCCTTGCCGGCTGCCCCAGCCACAGGACCTGAGAAATAAACGGGATGCTCCGAGCCACTGCATCAGCGTTAGACGTAAGCCATCCCCAGAGCTTGGTGTACTTCCTGGGTCCGTTGGGGCAGTGCGGTCTTGCCAGTCCTGACGGCCCACGTGGGCTCAGAGGCCAGGACGACCTTGCTCTGGTCCTTCGAGTTATCCACAGCGACCTTCTCGGTGACACCAGCTTCCCGCCCGTGTAGCTCCTCCCCAGCGCAGGCGATCACTCCCAGTCCCTCTGCAAGGCTGTGGGCCACTTTCTGTTCCATCAGCTCACCTGACTCGCCCAGGACTGATCACCCTCTGCAGCAGCTCTGTGCAGCCACAGCAGTCTTGGGATCCCTGCCAGGGGCAAAGTCCGTGTGACAGTGGGGGGTGCACAGACCACCTCAGTGTCTGCCCCAGTTTCGCACCCTTCAGAGTGAGGATGAGTTCCCCTAGCCTCTTCTTACAGTGCTCCCCACAACAAAGAACTTCCTGAGGGAGCCAAGGCACTGGAACCCACACACCGAAGGTCAGCATCACCCCCCACCTCCCAGAGATTTTTAGCGTACTGTAATTTGACTCTACAGTTTTAGAAGAATAGATCTTATGGACAAAAAGAACAGAAAAAAAATCTTAAACTCTACTCAGCCATCATTTTGAAGGTTGTTTTGTGGATTTTGTTACTCTGAGGCTGTTGTTACCCAGCCTCATATGAATACAGCATATGAATATTGGTATCAGATACTCCATTCAGGAGAAGAGATACACAATTAGGTTGAGTAAAACTCCTATAAGCTTGAATCAATAAGATGAACTCGTGATATATTTTGTCTTTAAAACATACACACAGTGCCAGTGTCACTTTCCTGGTTTCGATACTGTACTACAGCTATGTAGGAAGTAGCCACTCAGGGGTGGGGGTCAGGGGGGAGTTGTGTGAAAGGCATACAAGACCCCTCTTGCTACTTCCTGTGAGTCTGTAACTATTTCAAAATAAGCTTGAAATGTAAAAAAGGGAAATCATAAAAATTCAGTTCGTACTTGAATATGTTGCAATGGGCCAAATGGGGGGTCAAGGTGGCCTGAGAGGGTGCGGGAAGTACCCGAGATGTGAAATTCATCAAACCGTTCACAACAAAGGATTCCTGGTGTCTCTGAGTCCTTCCCCACGGATATGATTGCAAGTATTTGGGGAAAATCCCAAAAGCCAAGAAGATCCTTTTACAGAAGGGTCCAAACATTCAAAATTCCATTCTTTTTCCATGCCATCTTGTGGGGTCAGTAAGAGGTGGAGGAGTTAACTGTCCATTGTGCAGGTGGGGAAATGAGGCTCCGAGTAATGAAGACACTGAATGTGAGCCACACAGAACGGCGAGTAGGTCCAGGGTTGGTGTCTCAGACCACTCAGTCAAAGAATTTCAGTTTTACAGTAGATTCCAGGGGGCATCTAGGCCCTGGTTCCTCCCCAGGTGTACACCAAAATCACCTGAGGATTTCTTTTTAATACAGAGATGGGAGGGGGGCATTCCCTGACATGTATTCGACTGGCCTAGGATCGGGCCTAGTTAGCATTATTCTTAAAACCTCCCTAGATGCTTCTAGGGTACATTAAGGGTTGAGATCCAATAATCTATCCCAAGTCACTTGTTTATCACCTGAGGAAACTGAGGTCATCGAGGTGAAGTGGCTTATATCAGCTGGTCAGTCACTCAGGGAGCTGGTCGTAGACTCCCAGAAATGGACTCATAGTCTAGTGCTGAAATTTCATTTTCTGTAAGTTTCGTTTTCTCCAGTTCTTGATTTCTTTCCTAACCGAACACACACATACACAGACACACACACACACACACACACACACACACACGCACACAGAGGTACGCATGCGTGTGTACTTTATTGGCTATTTCCTCTCTGCTTTGTTTAGTGTCACTCATGGGCAAGACTCTGAATTACCTATTCACTCTGAGTCGGCGCTCATTCGAACTGGAACCATTGCCAAATTCACAGTGAACACAAGATACACATTCTTTCTGCTTGTCTACAATCTATTTAGTGCGTTTGGAAAATTACAAACTAATTGCTTTTCTCCACAAGAACTCCAAAGACACTTTTCTACCCCCAAAAAGAGAGCTTTTCTAATGCATGTAGTTCAGCGTTTGCTTATGGCCTGAGCATTTATCAGAACACATGGATAAATGTGTCTTATGTATTGAGAAATTTTTACTTGTGCAGAACTTTCTGGCTAGTTCAGGATGCCTCCATGGAGACTTATATTACTGGTGAGAGCTGAGATGGGAGATGAGCTGGGCACTCTGCTGTCAAACCACAAAATCTTGCTCTTACCTCCTGTCCAAGTGATCAGGGATTAAGAGGCATTCTTGGTATTTGGTCCATTTCCTTCATTCGTGAACCAGGTGGCTTGTTTATTTCTGTCAGGCTGAAACCAATAGTAACCACCAGAATCTTGATCACTTCAAAATAAGAGTAGGTTTTTATATTTTACAGTAGATTCCTTCTATATTTAGGAGGCTAATTGAAACTGGGGCTACTACCTCCCTCAATTCTTCCAGAATCCAGCTACCAACCTCCATGACAGGCAACGATGGCCTGAAGCTCTCCTTTAGGGTACAAGACAGATCTGGTTCCAGACACTGCTGCTAAGTGTTTGCACCACTAGGAACACCCCTCAGTAAGATCCCAGGTTCACAGCCATCGGTACTCTGATTTCGTACAATTCTGTACTCACCTGCAAACTCCACAAGACCCTGCACATGGTCCTTGCCCCTTGACTCTTGATGGTAAAGCTGCGGACAAAAGACATCATCAGAACTTTCCATCTCTTACTTCAGTTCTCTATTTCTCTCATTAACCACTTGAGATTCTTCTCTTTCAATAAGCTTCTTCTGTTTTTATTTTCAGGCCACAGGAAAAAACATGGCTGACAATGGTACTCAAATATATATGCTACAGGTCCAACACTTCCAAGATCCAGCTTTCTAGGGAAGCAAGTCTAATTGTCTCCTCTTAACAAATTTCTTTTTTTTTTAATTAATGATTTTATTTATTTATTTTTCTTTCTTTATTATTTCAATTTAAATCCAAGTTAGTTAACATATAGTGTAATAATGATTTTAGGAGAATTCAGTGATTCATCACTTACATATAACACCCAGTGCTCATCCCAAGTGTCCGCCTTAATGTCCATCCCCCATTTAGCCCCTCCCCCTACCCACCCACCTCCCCTCCAGCAACCCTCAGTTTGTTCTCTGTATTTAAGAGTCTCTTATGGCTTCCATCCCTCTCTGTTTTTATCTGATTTTTTCCTCCCTTCATCAGATGAACATATGTTCATCTGTTGTGTATCTTAAATTCCACACATGAATGAAATCATATGATATTTGTCTCTCTCTGCCTGACTCATTTTGCTTAGCATAATGGCCCCCTAGTTCCCTCCATGTTGTTGCAAATAGCAAGATTTCATTCTTTTTGATCACCAAGTGATACTTCATCATATATATATATACATATATATACATATACATATACATATACATATACATACATATATATATATACATGCATACATACACACCACACCTTCTTTATCCATTCATCAGTCGATTAACATTGGGCTCTTTCCATAATTTGGCTATTGTCAATAGTGCTGCTCTAAACATTGGGGTGCATGTGCCCCTTGGAATCAGCATTTTTGTAACCTTTGGATAAATACCTAGTAGTGCTTTTTCTGGGTTGAAGGGTAGTTCTATTTTTAGTTTTTTGAGGAACCTCTATACTGTTTTCCAGAGTGGCTGCACCAGTTTGCATTCCCACCAACAGTGCAAAAGTGTCCCCCTTTCTGTGAATTCTTGCCAACATCTGTTGTTTCCTGAGTTGTTCGTTTTAGCCACTCTGACCTGTGTGAGATGGTATCTCATTGTGGTTTTGATTCGTATTTCCCTGATGATGAGTGGTATTGAGTGTCTTTTCATGTGTCTGTTAGCCATCTAGATGTCTTCTTTGGAAAAGTGTCTACTCACGTCTTTTGCCCATTTCTTTGCTAGATAGATTATTTGCCTTTTGGGTGTTGAGTTTGATAAGTTCTTTGTAGATTTTGGATACTAACCCTTTATCTGATATGTCATTTACAAATCTCTTCTCCCGTTCCATTGGCTGCCTTTTAGTTTTGCTGATTGTTTCCTTCGCGGTGCAGAAACTTTATATTTTGATGAAGTTCCAATGGTTCATTTCTGCTTTTGTTTCCCTTGCCTCCAGAGACGTGTCAAGTAAGAAGTTGCTATAGCCAAAGTTCCTCTTAACAAATTTCAAGCCGAGGCTGCAAAACAAAACCAAAAAAAAAAAAAAAGTTCCATTTTCCTAATGGAGCTCCATTTTGTGACCCTTAGCAATCATAACTCCATTTTATAACTCTGTTCACATCTCCTCCTTTTGATCAAGATCTTTCTTCAGAAAGCATGGATGATCAATAAATTTTCAAAAACATTGATGAATAATTTTATGTTTTGGGTCCTTCATCGCAGGAAGGTTCATTTCTGGTATGTCATGTCCCACTGAGGAGAGAAACAGGTGTAGGCAGGAGTTGTTGACCTAAGGCCAATGGCTACATTTGAGCAACAGGGAGCCTCAGGGAAATGGATCTTAGGCATTGTCCTCAGTCATATCTGTCAGTTGAGGAAAGATGTCAGGAGGGAAGGTTTGGTCAATCATTTCTAGTCTCTGAGCTATCGTCACAACATTTTAGGAAGAAACAACAAAAAGAAATAAGAAATGCTGGGAATGCAACCTGGTGCAGCCACTCTGGCTGCTATTTTGTCTATAGCTTATCACTTGGAAAAATTATCAAAAGGCTTTGCTCAACCTACTTTTTAAATCCATTCCCTTGCCTGACCCTCACTTACAAGCATGTGGACAAGTTGATAAAGGTTGGAATAACCAGGCTCCTAGGTCTGACTGACTACATGGAATTCTTTCACAAATCTTAGCAGGTCTTCAAAGGCACTGGGAAAGTCCTCGGTAATGGCTTACAGTTCTTAGTCCGAGGAGCATAAGGAACTGATGAAGTCTCAGAGCCTCCTTCCTTAGATCTAACTGGGAAAGGATGCCTGCAGGATCTACATGAACGCCCAGGCTGTCATTATAGAAGGGCAGTCCAACTCATCTAGGATGTGTACATGGAGAGTAGGAGACAGAGGGTGGGAACAGCAGGGGTGGGGGCAGAACAGAGGAGGAGGGGCAAGGGGTTGAGAGGCATCAGCTATTTCTTCTATTCTTGAGAGCCTCTTAGAAGGGTCTGAATTAACTGCTGGGAATGTAGACTTAGCTCCTGAAGGGAAGCAAACTTTCCAGTGTTTCTTTTGGAATCTCCATTTAAAATAAGCCCCCCACTCATTTTGTTTGGTTTTATAACTCCTTTTCAGTCTATGCATGCAAGTAACCTCAGTTTGGACTATCAGAAGTGCCCCACGTTGGCCAATAAGGCTTTAAATCATCGTGGGGAATGCGAGTCTAACAGGCAAACATTTTTCAGCAAGAAGAGCCGTCTTCCTTACACATAAATCCTGCGGGAGCTCTGGCAGGGGGCTGGTTATCAAGAGTCCCCTTAGGAGAATGATCTCCCCAAACAGAGTATTCATCAAGAAGCTGAAACCCAACTCTTGCACTCAAAATGAGCGAAAACAGAATCCTCTCTTCAGAAATGAGAGAGGACAGAAGCCAGCAGCAGAGGACACCCAAACAAGGGAGGTTTGGGCCCAGGAGGACTTCCCACCAAGAACAAGGTTGCCAGGGGAGACGGGGGAAAACAATGGCATCCTGCAGGTACTTCACAGGCGCCCACTGCGGCTTGGAACACAAGGCAGTTGCTCCAGACCCCACTTCTCTGACACCATGGAATGTCAACGGATCTCAGACCGTGTCTGTAAAAACAAGCAATGCATTTATTTGGGGTCTTGGGGATTGCAGTTTGGAAGATAGATTCGAGAGGGATCAAACAACTGGGGGAAGAAATTAGGAGTTTCTAAAGGCAAAAACCACAAGTTGTTTTAAAAGAATAACGATTGATTCTGACAACAGGTGAGCTATCTGATACATAGAAATGTTCCAGAAATGGTTCTGTGGTTAAGGCCCGGGTTCTAGAGTTCAGTCTCCATCCAGGGGCAGACATGCACAAACTCCATTTTCCTAAAGATCTCCCAGCTCCCTTTTGGGACCCCCAGCAATTCTCCAAGTCCATCTCGGGACTCCCTGTTCACACTCATCTCAACATGGAGCTTTCCCAGGACTAAATGAACTGTGTCTGGGGATAAATTTGCTTTGCGGGAGCGGCTGGAGAACCCCCACTCTATGACGTGTATCGGGAGGGTGGGACAGTTTCCAGTGAAAGGTAGAAAGAAACAGGGACTTGGCAGACAGCACCAACAGGAGCCTCACCCCCAGTTTCAGCACTTTTCTCGTCTCCCTGTTATCACAGACACCCTGAGCACAGAACGTGACGTGGGCCAGGATGAGGGATGCCAAGCCTGGTGCCGTGGGCGCCTCCAGAACTGGACAGGGCCCTGAGCAGCTACGAGAGTCACGTCTGCTGAGTAAGGACACTTTAGACGACTACCGTAGAGGGCATTAAAAATACTGTCATTAAGGCCTAACGTGTTCTGTCTGAAGTCTCAAGATGCTAGCACATACACTCTCTCCGTTCTAATGAACAAGGAAGAGGTTACAAGCTCTTACTGCCATTGGCCATTCTCAGGAAGGGTATGCAAAAAACAAAGCAGAGAAGAACTGGTAAAACACAGCCTCTCAGACAACAGTGGCAGATTTGGGTCAAAACTCCAGCTTGGAGAGATGCAGAATTTTATGCCACGAAAGGGAGGCTTTCTATTTCCAGATGAGCAAACGAAGGCACAGATCTGGGGCAAGAGTGTGGCAAGGTCCCGCAGCCAACTTCTCCAGGCCTCCCTGGCTCCAGGGTCCGCGGACCCTACGTGCCTGGCACTCCACACTCCCAGCTCTGCACAAGGCCACGTGGAGCCTGAGAGAGGACTTAGCACATCGGTGAAACTGCTTTTCCTCGGCCTCTTCTCAGTCAGTTTCCAGCCAGACCAAAGAAAGCAATCCTGGTTTTGTTTTCCCCAAGCAGGAACTCTGCTCACTAGTTTCGCTTTCCACTTTCAGTTTCCATCTCGGTTTCCAGTCTAACTTGCCAACAACACGCCCACAGGTTACGTCATGAACTGTTCATCTTTCTCACATAGCCCTGTGGTGGGGCTCACATCCTGAAACCCCAGTCTCCTGGCTGGATCTCAGAAGAGCCCACAGCTAAACAAGGCCCTGCTGAACTGGCAGCCATGAGGTAAGGACTTCTCTGCTTCTCTGCCTGTCAGTCTAAAGTTCTAGACAAAAAGGCTAATCAATACTACCTCAAAAGACTGATTTCAGTGATGTCGAGTTTCCTTACTCTTCCAGGTGAGGGTCTGCTTGGAGACTGAGTGTCCTTAGTTCAGGCTTTTTCTTTTCTTTTCTTTTTTTTTTTTTTTTTTTTTTTTTTAGCATCACCCCGAGGAAGCTTACCTCATAACAAAGCCCAAAGAAGCAGAGGGATGTGGGAAAAGAGTTTCGCAGGGAGGGAGAAAATGATCCACGTCTCTGAAATTCTCTTCCCCAAACTCCCGTCTGTCTGACCGAGGGAGGGAATGGACAGTTTGTCTGGAAAGGGACACTGCTTTCTGCTGGCTCCTCGCCTGGGGAAAAGGACCCCCACAGCCGTGTGAGCCACAGTCCTGGGCTCTCCCCAGGTGTCTTGAGGAAAATATTGTGGGCAAATGGTGGCAGAAGCTCACTGTCTAGGGAGCAAGACCCTCCTCTGTAGACTTCTGGTCTCACTCTCTGTGCTGCTGGGCTCCTATGTCAGGACTTCTCAACGTCCCTGCATTTAAGATTAGCAGATGACCCTCTCTCCTGGGGAAGCCTCTGGTCTGCAGATACCCTCCTGTCGGTGGGGCTGGACTGCAGTTGTGGCCTCATGTGGGAATTTCTATGCTGTCCAAACTGAACCTTGAGTTAAGTAACCCTTAATATCAACAGATTTTTAAAAAATTAATTGATACTGACTTGCACACTTCCCCTCGGTGCTCCAGTGGGCAAAATTTTCAAGGGGCAAAAGTTCCAGAAAGTGCATAATTACAGGCCTATGATCAACCCTCCTCCCAGGTCCATTGACAGAGGGGGTTGTCACTGACAGGGAAAATAATAATGATAATAAAGTAGCTATTGCTTCCTGAATGCTTATAAAGTGCCAGCCTGGCTTCTAAAATTATTATGTAAATTATGGGGCGCCTGGGCGGTTCAGTCAGTTAAGCATCCCACTCTTGGTTTTGGCACAGGTCATGATCTCACAGCTTGGTGGGTGTGAGTCCCACGTCAGGCTCTGTGCTGACAATGCGAAGCCTGCTTGGGATTCTCTCCCCAACCCCCTCACTCTCTGCCCCTCCACCACTTGTGCTGTCTCTGTGTCTCTCAAAATAAAGAAACTTTAAACAATTTAAATTATGATGTAAATTATATTTAATTATTTAAAAAACCCTCAAAAGACACCTACGAAGCAGGTACTCATATCACCCTGATTTTGCAATAATGAATCTTAGATTTAGAAACATTAAGATCACACAGATAGTAAGTGATAGAGCTGGGACATGAGCCAGAGTCTCTATTCAGTGATACCCAATTTGACCTCTACACCCATGCTTCTTAAAGTGTACCAGTGGAAGGTTTGTGAGACTATTTCGGATGGCACTCCAATTGGTGTTTATGTTTTAATGTTTTGTTTATTTCAACATGTACTAACGAAAAATACATACATCATTTGAAGAATTTCTGTTCAGGTTACTAGTACAATGTTTCATTGTGATAAGATACATGTATGATAAAATTAGCCATTTTAACTATTTTTTAAGTATGCAATTTTGTGGTATTTAGTGCATTCACAGTGATGTCCACCCATCACCAGTATCCACTTCAAGAACATCTTCCTCACCTGAGGGGAAATCCCGTACCCCTTAAGCAGTCACTCTCCACTCATCCTTCGCCCCAGGCCCTGGCAACCATTAATCTGCTTTCTCTCTATGTATTTGCCCCCTGTGGATATTTCTTTTTTTTTGTAAGATTTAAAATTTTTTAATGTTTATTTATTTGGGGTGGGGGGGGAGAGCACGGGGGGAGGAGCCGAGAGAGAGAGGGAGACACAGAATCCAAAGCAGACTCCAGGCTCTGAGCTGTCAGCACAGAGCCCTATGCAGGGCTCGAACCCGCGAACAGGGAGATCATGACCTGAGCAGAAGTCGGATGCTTAACCCACTGAGGCACCCAGGCACCCCCCCCCCCATTGTGGATATTTCACAAACAAAGAAGCATACAATAAGTGGCTCTTTGTGACTGCCTTATTTCACTTAGCACAATGTCTTCAAGGTTTACCCATGTTGTAGCAGGTGACAGAATGTCCTTCCCTTTTAAGGCTGAATAATATGCCACTGTATGTATTTACCACTTTGTTTAGCGGTTCATCCGTCTATGGACATTTAGGATGCTTCCACCTTTTGACTATTGTGAACAATGCCTGCTAGGAATAGAAGTATGCAAATCGTCTGTTTGAGTCTCTGCTTTTACTTATTTTGGGTACATACCCAGAAGTGATACTGCTGAATCACATGGCCGTTCTATTTCATTTTCTGAGGAATCATCACCATTTTCCACAGCAACTGTCCCAGTTTACATTCCCACTAGTAATTCCTCCACATCCTCACTAACGCGTGGTTTTTGTTTTCCATTTTGTTGAGGGTAGCCATCCTAATGGGTGTGAAGTGGTGCCTTGTGTTTTCAATTTGCATCTCACTAATGATGGGTGATGTTGAGCATCTTTTCATGTGCTTCCTGGCCATCTGTGTGTCTTCTTTGGAGAAATATCTGTTTTAAGTCCTTTGGCCATTTTGTAGTCACCTGTTTTTTTGTTGTTGTTGAGTCATGAGAGTTGTTTATATAGTCTGGATATTAATCTCTTATCAGATATGTGATTTGCAAATAATCTCTCCCATTTTAGGAGTTGCCTTCTCATTCTGTCAGTAGTGCCCTTTGATGCACAAACGTTTCTAATTTTGATGAGAATCCAGTTTACCTCTGTTTACTTATGTTGCCTATGCTTTCAGTGTCCTATCCAAGACTGCCAAATCCAATGTCATAAAGCTTTTTCCTATTTTCTTCTAAGATTTTTGTAATTTTGATCCATCTTGAGTTCATTTTTTATATGTATACAGTGTAAGATAAGGGCCCACTTTCATTCTTTTGCAAGTGGATATCCAGCTCTCCTGGCACCATTTGTTGAAACATGTTTCCCCATTAAGTGGTCTTGGTACATGTTTCAAAACGCATTTGGCCATTGTTATGACCATCGTTATGGCCATGTTATGGAATTGTGAACCCCTACCATCTCCCCAGATTTATATGTTGAAGCCCTGACCCCCAGTGTGACCGTATTTAGAGATAGGGCCTGTAAGGAAGTACTAAGGGTTAAATAAGGCCACAAGGGTGGGCCCTTAATCTGAAAGGGCTGATATCCTTGACAGAAGAAGTGCATGTGGACGAAAGGTCACATGTGGACTCCAGTAACAGAGCCCTTCTCAGGAAACAAATCAGTGGGCACCTTGATTTGGGACTCCCAGCCTCCAAAACTGGGAGAAAAGAAATATCTGCAGTATCTGTTGGTTAAGCCACCCCGTCTGTGGTACCTCATCATGATAGCCTGAAATGACCATTGCAACCATATACGTAAGTGTTTATTTCTGGGCCCTCCATTTTGCTCCACTGCTCCAGGTGTCTGTTTTTATGCCCATCCCACACCGTTTTGATTGGGGTAGCTTTGTAGTAAGTTTTGAAATCCGAAAGTGTGAGACCTCCAATTTTGTTCTTTTTTAAGATCGTTTTGGTTATTCGAGATCTCTTGAGATTCCATACGAATTTTAGGATGGATTTTTCTATTTCTGTAAAAAACATGTCATTGGGATTTTGATAGGGATTGCACTGAATCTGTAGATTGCTTTGGGTGGTACTGACATCTGAACAACATTAAAGCTTCCAGGCTGTGAACACAGGATGCCTCTTCCTTTCTTTGTGTCTTCTTAATTTCTTTCAGCAATCTTTTGTAATTTTTAGTGGACAAGTCTTTCGCCTCTTTGGTTGACTTTATTCCTAAGTATTTGATTCTTTATGATATTATTAAAAAAGAATTGTTTTCTTTTTTTTTTTTTTTTAATGTTTAAGTGTTTTATTTTATTTTTGAGAGAAAGAGAAACAGAGTATGAGAGGGAGAAGGGCAGAGAGAGAGGGAGACACAGAATCCAAAGCAGGCTCCAGGCTCCCAGCTGTCAGCACAGAGCCTGACGCGGGGCCTGAACCCATGAACCATGAGATCGTGACCTGAGCCGGAGTCAGACACTCAACTGACTGAGTCACCCAGGCACCCCAGGAAAAGAACTTTCAACCCAGAATCCTATGCCCCACAAAAATATCCTTCTAGAATGAAGATTAAATCAAGATGTTCTCAGATGAGGTGCGTCTTGCCGGCTCAGTCAGTGGGGTGTGTGACTTTTCATCTCAGGGTTGGGAGTTTTAGCCCCACACTGGGTGTAGAGATTACTTAAAAAGAAAATCTTTTAAAGTGAAAGTGAAAAAGGTGAGTGAAAAAAGGCAATCTCAAAATGCTGTATAACTCCATCATCTGACATTCTTGAAGTGACAGAGTGAGAGAGATGAAACAAGTTACCAGAGGCTAGGGATGTTTGGAGAGTGGGGAGCGAACAGGTGTCACTGAAGGGACAGTGTGTGGGAGATATCTGTGATGATAAAATAGTTCTGTATCTTGATTGGGTGCGTGGATTTACTCACGTGATGAAACGACACAGGATTTACACACATTGTACCAATGTTGGTGTCTTCATTTTGTTATTGTATGGTACTCGTGTAAGGTATTGGAAGAAACCAGGCGAAGGGTACACTGGAGCTCCGTACTCTCTTTGCAAATTTCAGTGATTCTCTAATTATTTCCAAATTGTAAGTGGAAAAAAAAATTGGTCGAACAAATATTCTCTTTCAGGTGGTCTAAATTTGTGGCATAATCTGCAGACTAAGGTCCTGAAGTGAATACGGTTTTATAAGCCTCTGCGTTTCTCTTTCTTTTTTCTTTCTTCTTTTTTTTTTTTCTTTCTTTTGAGAGAGAGTGTGTGTAAGCGGGGGAGGCACAGAGAGGGGGACAGAGGATCGAAAGCAGGCTCTGCGCTGACAGCAGCAAGCTCAATTCAGGGCTCAAACTCACAAACTGCGAGATCGTGACCTGAGCCGAAGTCAGATGCTCAACTGACTGAGACACCCAGGCTCTATGTTTCTAACTGGTTTCTGTCCTGAATGTAGGAATAGGAAAATAGGAAACTCTCATTATAGCATGTAATATGTGCTCTAAGTACTTAACACACATACAGGCTTATTAATGTTCACCCAACTTCAGACTCAAGTGTGCTCAGTCTATTCCTATCCCCATTTTACAAACGAGACTCTGAAACAGAGAGAGGTTACTTGGTAAAAAGTGGCAGAGCCAGTGTCTGAGACCAAGCAAACTGCATTCAAAGTCTGTGCGGATCTTAGGAACGTAGGGATTCTAAGGAAAATCAAAGCAGGCGTGCCCTTTCCAAGGCTAAGTCCTAAAGATGAGCTGTTTTCTCTGGCTTCTTTCTATCGACCGTTCCTCACTTAACAAAGAAAACTTGTTTTTCTCTTTTGCAGTAAGAACGCTGATGAGGTCAAAGGTAAGCTGCTTCAGCTGAGATGCCACTTCACCTGGGAGCTGCTAGTTGAAGACACTGAGATGCCCGATTTAGAGAACAGGATCCTGGATGAGATTGAGTTCCTAGACACCAAATACAACGCGGGCATACACAACCTGCTGGCCTACGTCCAACACCTGAAAGGCCAGACTCAGGAGGCCCTGGGGAGCCTGAAGGAAGCCGAAGACCTGATCCAGCAGGAACACGGCGACCGATCGGCTGTGAGAAGCCTGGTCACCTGGGGCAACTACGCCTGGCTGTATCACCACATGGGCAGGCTGGCGCAGGCCCAGACTTACCTGGACAGGGTGGCAAACACTTGTGAGAAGTTTGCAGCCCCCTCCTGCTACAGGCTGGACTGTCCTCAGATGGACTGTGAGGAAGGGTGGGCCTTGCTGAAGTGTGGAGGCAAGAACTACGAGCGGGCCAAGGCCTGCTTCGAAAAGGCTCTGGCAGCGGAGCCTGAGAACCCTGAATTCAGCACTGGGTATGCAATCACCATCTATCGGCTGGACGGCTTCAACAAAGCGACCCAGGTTAGCGACGCATTTTGTCTGCAGCCTCTAAAAGAGGCCATCAGGCTGAACCCAGAAGACGCGTACATTAAGGCTCTGCTCGCCCTGAAGCTTCAGGACGTGGGCCAAGAAGCCGAAGGAGAAAAGTACGTCGAAGAGGCACTGACCAACATGTCCTCGCAGACCTACGTCTTTCGATACGCGGCCAAGTTTTACCGCAGGAAAGGCGCTCTGGATAAAGCTCTTCAGCTCTTAAAGAGGGCCCTGCAGGCCACGCCCTCCTCCGCTTTCCTGCATCACCAGATGGGGCTTTGTTACAAGGCACACATGATCCAAATCAAGAGAGCGGCAAACTGGCAGCCCAGAGGACGGGATAGAGACAATGTCGACAAAATGGTAAGGTTAGCCATAGCTCATTTTCAATTTGCTCTGGAACAAAAGCCCACATTTGACATTGCTTATATACACCTGGCCGGTATGTACATAGAAGCTGGCAACCACAGAAAAGCTGAAGACATTTACCAAAAATTGTTATGTTTGATGTCCCTCGACGAAGAAAAACAGCAAAAGGTACATTTCCACTATGGTCAATTTCAGGAATTTCAAAAGAAATCTGAAGTCAATGCAATTATCCATTATTTAAAAGCACTAAAAACAGAAAAGGTGTCACTGACAAGAGATAAATGTATTAATTCTTTGGAGAAACTGACTTTAAGAAGACTTTCCAGAAATGCATCAGACATAGAAAGCTTGAGCATTCTTGGGTTTATCTACAAAGTCAAAGGCGAAATGAATAAAGCCCTGGAGTACTATGAGCAGGCCCTGAGGCTGGCTGTGGACTCTGGGAACTCTGGCACCTGATCCTGGGTGTGGAAATATGAACCACATTCACATTTTATTTGATTTTAGGTAAACATGTTAACTCTAACCATTGTTTCTGTTTGCTACTTTCAGAAACATATTAAGCAATCCACTGCAGTGATGCAAGTTTTTAACCATTACCCAAACCTGGTAAAATATTGGTTCTATTCAGAAAATACTGAAACAGAATATATACATCTCTGTTATGTGAGAGAGGAACCATTTCTCTGCGAATGTTATATAGTCGAAAAACCATTTGTCGAGTAGATTCGTAGCAAATAAAGGCCTGGATTTACATAAAACAAAAATGTTTCATTCATTCATTTTATCAACAAATAGTTTTTGGTGTTAGATACCAAATATGGTGATGTAGCGGAGGAAAAATCTTTTTACGCTACCCATTTTAGGTTCATTGGCCAGGACTCCATAATTAGAATGACAAGCACAGATTAACAAGAGATAAACAAACAGAGATTTATGAATACATGCACCGCACACACACAGGGGAGCACCCAGTGATGAGTAACTCAAAAGGGTGGCTAGAAAACATAGCATCCTGGCAAACGAACAATGCGTTTTTAGAGAAGGGATAAGAAATTTTAGAGAAGGGAAAAGAACCTTGAGTTTCTAGGGTGGCAAACTGTAGGAATGTAAATATTTGGGGGAGATTAATGGAAAACAAGGGCTAGTTGAGAAGGTTTGTTATGGGGGCCTGGGTGGCTCAGTTAGTTGAGCGTCCAACTTCGGCTCAGGTCATGATCTCACAGTTGGTGAGTTCGAGCCCCGCGTCGGGCTCTGTGCTGACAGCTCAGAGCCCCAAGCCTGCTTCGGATTCTGTGTCTCCCTCTCTCTCTGTCCCTCCCCTACTCACTCTCTCCCTCTCTCAAAAATAAATAAACATTTTTAAAAATTAGGGAAAAAAAAAAAAAGAAGAAGAAGGTTTGTTATGTAGATTACTCCAGCAGTGACTCTGGGCTAATAAGGGTCTACACTTGTCTCAGGCAATCAACTTCTCACCTTCCTGGTGGAGAGGGTAAGGGGACACCACTACAAAGTTCTGTACTGCTTGTAGGCAGGTAGGGGGAGTACGCAGAGGGTTTCTTGTACCCTGCTTCTTCTCAACTGCCCTCAGTTCAAAATAATCCCTACACCAACATGGCATATTTTGGGGCGGCATACTCTGCTCCCCTTCAGCAAAGAAAGCAGACATCTCCCCAAACCTCCTGAAGTTTACGATCTAGTCAGTAACAAGTACACAGTCAATTACTTGTTTGATGTTTGATATTTATTGTTCCAAAGCAGTTTCTCTTCTTTCATGCCACATGTAGCACTGTTTATTCAGTCATTTTCTGGTATTGATTGATCAAAAACACAGGAAAAGGATGCTAAATGATCTGAGAGACCATCAGCAACAACCACCTTTGCGACATTTTATTAAAAGGGGTTGCACACCAAGCAATGTTTTTAAAAGGAAGAAATAAGGAAACAATGTCTTTTCTCATCCAATAGTTTTAAAAGGAAGAGATAAGGAAACAGTGTGACTGCTTTTTTCATCCATGTATTTTTTTAGGGGGAGGATGTATTAATTTCCCACTGTGGCTGTTAACAAATTACCACAAACTTGGTGGCTTAAAACCGCAAAAACTTATGATCTTACAGTTCTGAAGGTCAGAAATCTGAAATGGGTGTCACTGGATGGAAATCCACTGGCAACGGCCACAGAGGTATTGGCAACTGCCTCCAGAGGTCCTAGGGGACAATCCTTTTTTGTACCTTTTCCAACTACTTAGAGGCTGCCTGCATTTCTTGGTGGGGATCCGTAATCCACGAGAACACAAATCCTCAAGGAATTCATACACAGATTGCGAAAGCCTTTTGATTTCTACTAAAATTCGTTAGGAACCGAAGGGAGCAAAGTTCATCATTGAAGGCTAGACGTCAGAGCCACACAGATCCGATCTTCTCAACATACTTGTAACTAAAACAAAGACTTCTTAGATTTAACAAAAATGGTATCTTACAGTGCTTGAGTTTGGGGAGGAGGCCCAAAGTGACACTGGCACTAAAGTGAGTCTAGCCACTGGGAACTCTCCCAGAGAGAGAAACATGAAAGGTAAATACTGGTCGGATGACTGGTTAATCTACTAGGCAGCTCTTCCCAGGTATTGCTAATACATCATTTGCAGCCAGAAAGCAGAGCTCATTCATGCAACATAAATCTCTGGATTATGGATGTGTTTGTGTGAGGGGTGCTTGACGACCCAGAGGTCGCAGTCATCAGAGTGTCTTATAATCTAACACCATCTCTCTATCCCCTCGCGTCCCCTCCTCTGGAAGAGGTGTCTGCACTCTGAGGGCTCGGAAGCTCTAATGTGTGGAAGAGCCTGGACGCTTGCAGGGGAAAACAGCAAGCAGCAAATCCAGAAAAAGAGCTGCTCTTCCGTAGTGAAAACGCTCCTGTCAAGCCTCCACATGACTATCTCCGGGCATTACGGAGAAGTCTTGGAACTGACAGCTGACTTCCAGGACTTGTTACCCCTCCCATGGAAATGACTGGCAAAACCTCAGCTGGCGTCCTTGTTTAGAGTTTCTGCCGCTCAAAACTTTCTCCAAGTGCCTAGGGAATGTCTCTCACGTAGTCCAAATCCGGCCAAGCCACAGCTCCTGCCACTCCCTACTGTTAAGGTGCCCCCAGCCAGATCCTTGCTAACTGCTGTCCGCACACCACTGCAAGCTCCAGTTCCTCGGGGACCCTCTCTGGTCACCGTTGTCCCCATTGTTATGATGCTGCTAGTACTGGAACTGCATTGGGACTGAGGGCCCCTACCCATAGCCTGCCCCAGCTTGACCCAGAGGGTGGGTCATGAATCCACAGCTCTGAAGCCTGTCCCCAGCAGACCAGATGTGACACAGCCACACTTCTCTGACATTCCCCTTGATGTCCACCGTTCTCTCACGCACGCCTCCTCTTGGACTCCAGGACCATCCCCAACTGCTCATCTGTGCTCAACTCTTCCTCTCCGTCCTGAAATCCAGCTCCTATCTCTTGCAGGCTGTGTCCTGAGGACAGGCTCACATGATTTCAAACACATACACGAGGGTATTATTTACAGCACTGATTCTCAAGGAGGGAGAATCTGAGGGGAGAGGAGAATGTTGTCCCTGAGAGAAGAGAAAGAAAAAAAAGTTCCTCAATAGCACCAAGGTTGAGAAACTGACTTACATGTATTTCTTAAAAGCGTTACTTAATTTTCGGTTTCCCAAGAAGATTTTAGATCAATTGCCATGTTTCACTTTCTGTTTCCCTTTGTTGCTAGTTGCTGCGTCCTGCATGTTGACTGGAGTACGTTCAAAAGACAACACACTACTGGTTTTACCAAGAATCCACCCAATCCAACAGTCTGTGAAAAAAGATCAATATTCAAATTCCATCTAGTAATTCTGGCACGTTCAACACCCACTCAACAGCCAGACGTTTGTTTCTTCTCAATCCTGAAAATGTATATTCCTTTAAATTTTTCACAGATGGTTTTTGCCTGTCTGAATTTGAATTCCTAAACAATATAAGTAGATAGGCAGGATTTCCTTTCCCTTTAATGTTCACTTCTGGTTGCTTAGTTGCTATCGGTCTAAACCTTAATAAGCAAAGACGACCTTTTGGCTTGGATACAGTTAAGAGAAAGGAAGGGAGAGAAGCAGGAACAAGGAAGGAAACATAATCCACGCACTGAAAATTTTTTCAAACACTGGAGCGCCATTAAATTTTTCTACATCCTTGATAAGGAGGGTATTCTGGCTTTATTCTTCCACCCACAGCAAACTGTTCGGTACCTTTTCTAAAATGAAGCTTCCTTGAGGCACCTGGGTGGCTCAGTCAGTTGACTGTCACTCTGTCTCGGCTCAGGTCATGATCTCACTGATCGTGGGATCGAACCCCACTTGGGATTCTCTGCCTGCCTCTCTCACTCTTTCTCTCAAAATAAATAAACATTTTTTAAAAACAAAATAAAGGATGCCTGGGTGGCTCAGTTGGTTAAGTGTCAGACTCTTGATTTCGGTTCAGGTCATGATCTCAGGGTTCGTGAGACCGAGCTCCACCTCACTCTCCATGTTGACAGCACAGAGCCTGCTTGGGATTCTCTTTCTCACTCTGTCCCTCCCCTGCTCGCTCTCTCTCTCTCAAAAATACATACATACATACATACACGCATACATACATAATAAGTAAAATTAAAAAAAAATAAAATGCAGCTTCCTGCTTAAGTTAAACATTACAGTAGGCTTCAGGCCCATGCCATTCTTCCTCTGATCTCATTTCTTGAGACCTCCCCCCTACCCTTACTGCTCCAGCCACACCACCCATTCATGGCAAGTATGTTCCCACCTCCCTGGGGTTTGTACCTACTGCTTCCCCTGCCTGAACCATTCTTCCCTGGCCCCATAACCACTCTCTCCTTCACCTGCTTCAGATCTTTACTCAAATGTCACTGACCCAGTGAAATCTTTCCTCCCCACCATATTTATAACGGTGAAACGCCCGGCACTGTAACCCACTCCATGCTTTTTCTCCATAGCACCATCTCACACACAATACTTTATTTGTTCTTTATTATCTTTATCTCCCACACTAGGAATGAAGTACTCGAAGGTAGATCCTTTGTTTTTTTCATTGCTGCATTGCCTGTGTCTTGCACAACGTCTGCCTCTTAGCAGTTGTTCAGTGCGGTTCACTGAATCCACGAAAGAATGACTGAAGTCACAGGGGGACAAAAATTTTAGTGTGTGGGTATTTGGCATTTTCGGCTCAGATTCCTGATACCACCCTGATCTTTATTAGAAGTTGTTAGGCGAAGCACGGTTGGCAAGGGCACAGAAGGCAAGCACTGTCCTACAACTCCAGGGAGGGGTGTATAAATCTCTCCGCAAAGTTATTAAGCAATAGCTATCAAATTTTAAAATGTGTATGCATTTTGACTCCCAAGTTTCTCTAACTTTACCCCATGGGTAGTGCACCTGTGTTGTTTGTTGAATCAAGACGAGAAGCAGAGACTTCTTTCCGCTTAGGATGCAGAAAGACGAAAAGAGCATCGCTGCCACCCTTGCAACAGAAATAACGCGGAGCAATCTCCCGTCACTTTATTTAAAAAGAGAGGGGGGGGCGGGGCACGAGGACTCAGCAAGGCAGGCGAGAGCCCAGATCAAAGCCAGAGCCCCCGCTGCAAATACCACACCGCACCGCCCGGAGTCTCACAAACCTCTCCCCGGCCCCACTCAGCTCTTGCAGACGTTTCCGTTTCTTGGAGCTGGACTCCGCCGGGTCGGGAAGCTGAGACACCATCTACGTTCCATTTCCCGTCCGGTTGCCGCCTTTACGAAAGCCAACTCCTAGCCTCAGAGAGCGCGCAGCTGACGCCCGGAGAGAAGCGCACTGCCGCGCCGCCGGCACTTCCGCGCTCCCGTCCGCGCGCACTCCGCGCCCTCCCGCCTGCACGCGCGCACGCCCCCGCGCACTCCGCGCTCCCCCGTCCGCAAGCCCGCGCCCCCGCGCACTCCGCGCCCTCACGCCCGCACTCCCGCGCCTGCCGGCGCCCTGGAGCGCGCGCTCCGCAGCTGGGGCTCCACTTCTAGAGCGGAAAGCCCGAGGGGACTGCCGCCTGCCGGGACGGTCCACAACCACCACGAGGTGAGGGTTTTCTCCGCTTCTGCTCCCAAACTCCGCGTAGGCCTTGGACTCCGTGGCCCGCGCAGCGCCGGGGCCCTTCCAGGCCGCACGGGCGTCGGGTTTAGGTTGCCCCCGCGAGCCCGGTCCCCGCCGAGGGAAGGGCAGCCCCAGTCCCGGGACGGGGAGGGGAGCCGGCGGACGCGACTCGTCACCGGGTCTGCTGCTTCTGCCCAGGTGCCTTTCTGACCTCGGGGTCTGAGTTCTTCCCTTCCCGGGAGCCACCGACTCCTGCTGGTCCGCCCCGTCGGCTGTTTTGCGCGGATGCCTGAGGCTGTCTCCTTTACCAGCTGACGCGCGGGGCAGGATGCTTCTCACCCGCTTTGGATCCCCAGGCTGCCGCAGCCTGCCCTACGCCCGATCGGTGAACCTCCGCATTTAAATGAGTTGAGGGACGGGAGGCTAAAACCTTGTTCGAAGTCGTGACTCTGAACACCTCCTCGTTGGATGCCCAGAACATTTTGTAAACTCTGAGTCCGTTTCTTATTCGTAAAACTTAATGGCACCCAATCTTAGGACCGCGGAAAGAGTTCATTGCTTAGCATGAAGAGTTTTGCCAATGTTGATTACTATTACGTGAAGTAGAAGAGGAAATTGAATAAGCGCCCCACTGCCAACAAGTTTAAGAAGGGAGGGAGTTCGGGGGGCGGGGGGGTGCCAGAAGAAACAAGAAGGAAAAGGGGATGCACTGTATGTGGAACAGGAGCGGACCCCACTGGGGACAACGAAAGACTGCTCCTTCCTGGCTAAAACTCAAAATTGCCTAAAGATAAATGTCGCCTCTTCAGACACAAGAGCCTCTCTCTGCCAGCTTCCCAGAGACAAAGTTTAAAGGTTAAGTAGACTGGGTTTAAAAGTAAAACTTATCATGGTATCCAGTTGTGTTTAAATTCCACCGAGTCTGAGCGAAGCACTTCAGTGGCTGAGTGAACGTCCCTTTGAGATGTCACTGTCACGGCCACATTCCTATTGCCCGAGGCGGTCTCCTCAGCCTCCTTGGGCTGGGCGGGTGTAAACCTCTGGAGCAGAAGAGGATGTGCATTTCACTCTGCCCACGGGCAGGGGGCCGGTAAGCCCAGATCGCCATGGGTCTGGACAGGCTGCCAAGGGGAGGTCTTGCCCAAAATTTTGGTGACGTTGCACCAGAGAAAGGAACAACTAACTACCGAGGGATGATCATACCAGGTTTCCCAGTCAGGACCGTAAAAGACAGCCCAAACCCTGTATTCAAAATCCAAACACAGAGCCAGACGGAGCGCATGCCAAGATACAAAGACAAGTGGGGTGGGGAGAATTGAAGTGGGAGGTGGGAGGTAGTTTGGAGCCATCAGCAGGAAGGGAGGGACTAGCAGGAACTCCTCATCAGGTATCCAGGTGCTTTTGATGCTAAGCCCAACCTCTGGGCTGGACACGTCAGAAGCTGCTAGTATGTGACTACACTGTCATTCATTCAACAAATATTTATTTAGTGAGCTTCCATTATCTGCCTGGAATAATAACTAGATGCTGGGACACAGAGGTGCAAAAAGTAAGATCAAAACAAGGTCCCTATTTTCATAGGGCTTTTATTTAAATGGGGGAAATACACATACAATAGATAAATGAGTAAATAATATAATTCAGAAAGTGAACAGAGCTGTAAGGAAAATAAGTGTAATGGGCTAAGAGAGTGACCTAGAACAGAGGGGTCTATTTTAGATGGTTCTGCCTCAGGCACCCTCTGGGGTAGGGCATATTTGAGCTGAGTTACAAGAAAGAGCTAGGCATGCAAAGATTTAGAAGCAGAGCATCCCGAGTAAAAACAACAGGTATAAAAGTCCTTGAACTTGGTGTGTTTGAGATAGGAAGAAAAGTCAAAATGTCTAAAATGACAGTGAATGTGGAGGACAGTAGGAGGGAAAAGGTCGGATGGGTAGGCAAGGCCAGGTCCTTTAGGGACTTGTAGGACCTGGCAAGGGCTGGATTAATATCTAAGGGTGTTGGGTAGCCCTTGGGAGATTGTAAGTGGGAGACTTACATGATCCAGTTTACATTTTCAAAAATATACTAGGGCTGTATTGGGGAATCAAGACCAGAAGGAAGCAGGGAGACCAGAGTTTTGCCCCAGCTCAAAGGAAAGGTGATTGTGGTTCAGAGGAGGAAAACAGCAGTGGAAGTGGAGAGAAGTGGATGGATTTGAGATGTGACAGAATTAACAGAACTTCGTACTGGAATGGATGAGGGGTTGGGAGAGGAGGAATAGAGGGATCAAAGATTACTCCTAGGTTATTTGGCCTGTGGAACTAAGAGGTGCCAAACAAGATGGGGAAGACAGGAGGTACAGGATCAAGGCGCCCAGGTTTCTGTATTGCATGTGTGTATTTGAGATGCCAACTGAACTTCTTTTTTTTTTATGTTGATTTATTTTTTGAGAGAGAGACAGAGACAGAGAGAAACAGAACACGAGTGAGGGAGGGACAGAGAGAGAGGAGATACAGAATCCGAAGCAGGCTCCAGGCTCTGAGCTGACAGCACAGAGCCCCACGCCGGGCTCGAACTCACCAACTGCGAGATTATGACCTGAGCCCAAGTCAGCCACCCAACTGACGGAGCCACCCAGGCGCCCCAAGGTGAATTTTAAATACATTGCATGTATCCTGTATTTTAAAGCAAACTATTCTAAAAAAAACAAACAAACAAACAAAAAAAAACAAAACCACCTCCAATTTTTATGGTAAAAAGAGGTAGTTTAACAGTATTGAGCTTTGAGTCAGGCAGAGCTAGGTTTGATTCTGAGCTCAGCCACGTTAGAGCTGAGTAACCTCGGACAAGTAATATAAACTCTGTCCCCTACTCCTCATCCACAAAATTGTGAAAATAATAAAATGGCATAAAAATTAAATGTAATTTGTAAGTGCCTGGCACACTGCCTGGCGTGCAGTAAGCTAGTGATGCATGGCAACTTCAGGTTTCCTTGTTTGTGGAGTTCTCCTCTGATTTCAGACAGTCTATTATAAATAGTGTAACATTTACACCATTGAGCCAAATCTGCAATGAGCCCAGCTCGTGTGTATAAGGTTGTTTTTTTCAAATCCATCTTTATTTGCCATCTAATTTAGTTCTTCACCTTGAATAAAATGGCAGAGATTTTAAGTTAAAGGAGAGCTCTAACCTGGTGTGTGGGAGCTCTTTTATTCCATTAAAGTCCGACAGGCCCAAGTGTCTCCAGTGTCCTGTCTCACACAGGAGCCGCTGGTCATATACAGTTATTTAAATTAATTAAAAGTAAACGAAATTTAAAATCCAGTTCCTCAGGCATCCTAGCCACATTTCAAATGATCATGGTCACTTGTGGCTAGTGTCCATCATATTGCAGAGCATGGATAAGAACATCTCCATCATGGCAAGAATTTCTGTGGGCAAGCTCTGGCTAGAACCTGTGTCACTAAAGTGTGGGACCTGTATATTGGTGTGTATGTATATACACGGAGAGTGAGAATAAACATAAAAAAATATATAAAATTGAAATTAATTGCAAATTAACTTAAATGTGTACTAAAGATAATATTAAGTCACTAAGGATTAAATTTAGTTTCTATAAAAGTTGGAAAACTGTTCATGGAATAGTATATTTGGTTGTAAATACGAAATGGTTTTATCTGTCCAATTACTACTACTCGTTGTGCCACTAATCCAGTTCTCTAACTCTTCTGTCACTTTTGGCTAATTAAGGCAGCCCCTTCACAATTCCTAAAGACTTGGTCGATTCACTGTAAAGCCTCAGTCTCTTATTTGATTCAAAGCACTCTTCTCCTGCTATGCAGGACAGGAAAATGAGAAATACTATACTGTAGGGTGGCTGGCAAGGCAGGGGTGCAGTGTTAGCTAGAGTGGTCAGAGATACCCCTCTTGGAAGACCTCACATTTGAGCCAAGACCAGAATCATGAGAGTGAGCAATCCCTAGACCTCTCTTAGGAAGAGTTCAGAGACTGAGGGTGTAAAAAGCAGGTGCAGATGCCCTGAGGATACAGACCTGGCAGAGGAAAGAAACTTTTTTAAAGGCCAGTATGACCGGAGGGCAATGAAGGAGAGGAGATTGTACAAAATGAGGCTATAGAAGTAGACACAGGACAGATGAAGAAAGGCATGGCGACCACGGTTAGGAGTCTGAGTCTGGAGATAAAGATGTATTAACATTGTATAGCTTCACTTCTGCTTCATGTTCCATCTTTCTCGCAGTTATCCCCACCTCTCTCCTACAAGCGTCATTTTCTCCCTTGATACTGGATCATTCCCACGGGCATATCATTAAGTCATTAAAAATTTCATGATTAAAAATGTTTTTGACAGTTCCGCCAACCCCCCTCCAGATGTAGCTCTATTTGTCTATTCCCTTAATAGTAAAATTCCTTGAAAGGAGCGACCTCTATTCCCCGTATCCACTATTCCAACTCCCATTGTCCACCCCCCCCCCCCCGCCCAACTAGTAATGTTTTCATCCCTACCTTTTTAGTAAAATGCTCATCAGGGTTCCCCACAGCTTTGCTCCAGCCCAGTGATCTCTTCTCTGTCCTCAATCACTCAACCTCTTAGAGTCATTGTACATATCGAACATCCATCTCTCCTTCCTGAAATAAATATTTCTTCCTTAGGCTTCCATAATATCATGGATTTTTTTTCCTTTTTTCCTTTTCCCTTTTTTTAAATCTACTTCACCCATCCCCTCACCTACCTCCCCTCTGGCAACCACCAGTTTGTTCTCTGTATTTAAGAGTCTGGTTTTGGGGGGCACCTGGGTGGCTTAGTCAGTTGAGTGTCCAACGCTTGATATTGCCTTAGATCATGATCTCGCGGTCATGGGATTGAGGCCCACATCAGGCTTCATGCTGATTGGGGAGCCTGCTTGAGATTCTCTGTCGCCTTCTCTCTTTCCCCTTCCCCCACTCGTGCATGCGTTGCTCTCTCTGTCTCTCTCAAAATAAATAAACATTTTTAAAAAGAGTCTTTTTTTTGTTCATTTGTTTCTTAAATTTCACATATGAGTGAAATCATATGGTATTTGTCTGTCTCTGACTTATTTCACTTAGCATTATACTCTCTAGGTCCACCCATGTTGTTGCAAATGGCAAGATTGCATCCTTTTTTATGGATGAGTAATATTCCATTGTATATGTATCCACATCTTTATCCATTCATCTATCAATGGACACTTGGGCTACTTCCATAATTTGGCTAATGTAAATGATGCTGATATATATATATATATATATATATATATATATATATATATAATATATATATAATATTATAATATTATATATATATATAATATTAGATATTATATATATATATATATATAATATGCATTTAGTGTTTTGTTTTTTGTTTTATCTTGTTTTTTAGTAGGCTCCATGCCCAGTGCAGAGCCCAATAGCCCAACACAGGGCCTGAACTCACAACCCTGAGATCAAGACCTGAGCTGAGATCAAGAGTTGGACGCTCAACAGACTGAGCCACCAGGTGCCCCCAGAGGGACATCTTTTAGGCCTGTATCAAACATTATCATTTCCCTACTTAAAAATCTCCCTGTAATGGCTTCCCATTAGAATTATTGTAAAATTAATATTCCTTGTCATGGACTGCAAGCCTGCACCTTCTGTTCCTGCTACTGCCATGCCTCACCTTCCACTTAACCCTTCTTCCTTCTGTCCCCTGAACACTCCAAGTCTGTTCCCACATCAGGGCCTTTGCACTTGCTGGTCCCTCAGCCCCAACCAGGGTTTCTCAACCTCAGCATGATTGACATTTTGGGCTGGATAATTCACGGTGACTGGGACCTACCCGTGCACTGCAGGATAGTTAGCAGCATCCCTGGTCTTGACCCACCCAGTGTGACAACCAGATTGTCTCCAGACATTACCAAATGTCTCCCGGGAGCAAAAGCACCCTGGTAGAGAAGCAGTGGCTTAGACCATTCTGCCCTCAGATCTTCTATGACTGCCTCTGTTCCACTGTTGGGATCTGATTATTTCAATTGCCCCTTTTTACAAGGGCTATTTCTTCACAATCATAACTAAAGTGCCTCCCCCCGCCTCCAACCACCACCTCTTAATACCATTACTCTGATTATTTTTTTCTTTTTAACACTTATCACTATCTGGAATTATACTTTCCATTTGTTTCCATATTGATTTGTTTCCATGTTTCTTTTCTTTCACCTCCTTTTGTTCCCTCCTCTTCCAGAATGAAATTACCATGAGGAAAGGGCCTTTTTCTAACTTACTCGCTCACTACTATATCTAGGATACAACTAGGATACTGCCTGGCATGTGTGACATGAGGTGGTCAACAAATGTTTTGATGGAAATATTACTGTAGTTCCCATAAACATTTGTACAAATAGGTTTATATTTTACATACAAGAGGGTGGGGATCCCGTGTGCAACAGAAACAGAAATACACACACGTAAGCAGGGAACTTCTCTGTTTGAGAGAAGATTTAAGGAATTTTTTTTTCTGCGAATTTCTTAATTATGGCCAGTAGTAGATGTAGAATGTCTTTCTTGACTGTCTCACCACTACCATCAGCAAAACAAACAAATAAAACTAGGAATATTACTCAGGATTTCATCAGTTGCAGACAGTAGAAACCTAATTCAAACCAGCTTAAACAAAGGAGAGAGAAGCTATGTCTTTAAGTAAACAGAAGTTCAGGGGTAGACAGGGTGATCCAGGCAAGACTCTTTAGTCACTGGCATAAGCCGTCTGTCCTTCCTCCTGTCTGAGCTCTGCTTTCTGCTGTGTTAGATCCCTTCTCAGGTAGGCTGTCCCTAAGTCTGGAAAGATGGCCACTAGCAGCTCCAAGCTTATATTCTACCAGCTTACACTTTTCAGAAGGAAGAGACCTAGTTTCAGTAAAATTATATATATATTAAAATATATATATGAACTAATATATATTAATATATATTTAAATTATATATTAATCATATATAAGTATTACAATTAATTATATTAATTATAATTACATGTTGCATATATTAATTATACTGATTAATACTAATTATATATAATACAAATTTTATATATTATTATATTGTATTAATATTAATTACATATAATATTATATATTTGTTTATTCATCTATTATTGAGAGAGAAAGCAAGCACCAGCTGGCGAGGGGCAGAGAGACAGGGAGACGCAGAATCCGAAGCAGGGTCCAGGCTCCAAGCTGTCAGCACAGAGCCCAACGTGGGGCTCGACCTCACCAACTGTGAGATCATGACCTGAAGTCAGATGCTTAACAGACTAAGCTACCTAGGTGCCCCTCAGCAAAATTATATTTTAATTGGACTACCTCTGAGTGAATCACTGGGACCAGGGAACGGCTGGAATATCTTGCGCCTTCCCAGATTGGAGTGAATGGTGGACGGCCCATCTCAAATCACATGGACTGAGAGTAGAGGGAGAGCATGTTCCAGAAAGGAAAACCAAGAGAAGGGATCCTCACCAAGCCAGAGCCACAGATGTCCACAGCACTGGACTGTGTGCACTTCCTGGGTCACTTTCACAGACCTTGGTTGGAATGCTAAGCTGTAACTGACCAGTGACTTATAACATAAGCTCTCCATGAGCAGAGCTGTGTCTCGCTCAGGGTTACATCCCCAGGGTTATTGACGAGATCTCGCACAGAGAAGGCTGTCCCTAATGAATAAGTATTTCCTAGCCCTTCCTTTCCTCTTCCTCTTCCTAGTTTCTGAGATCATGTTTCCAATGGGCTCTGCAGAGTTACACTGTGCGTTGTACAAAGGGAGCTCAGCAAATATTTACGAAGTGAATATTGAGGGAGCTGATGAGTTAATAATAGGTCTTAGTCTTTATTGTTGCCCACAACCCGAGAGGCCAGAAGGTTGTGGGATTTGACAGCAAAACCTACACATTACCCACCCTCCTTTTGTCCTTTCCCGATCTTTCTTTTTAAAAAAAATTTTTTTTTTTTAATGTTTATTTATTTTTGAGAGAGAGACAGAATGCAAGTGGGTTAGGGGCAAAGAGAGAGGGAGACACAGAATCCGAAGCAGGCTCCAGGCTCCAAGCTGTCAGCACAGAGCCCAGCGCTGGGCTTGAACTCACAAGCTGTGAGATCATGACCTGAGCCAAAGTCAGAGGCTCAACCGACTGAGCCACCCAGGTGCCCCTCCCCATCTTTCTTGAACTCTCTGCTGCTCTCCTTGTTATCTATCTCAAATCATGCTTTCCTCATCTCTTGGTATACCTGTTCCTGTCTGTTTCTGGGCCTTTCTCTCCCTGGGGTTTCCCACCCCACCCCATCCCGCTCTCCCTCGCTTTCTTCCTTCCTCCTCAAAAATGATACATTGAGGGGCGCCTGGGTGGCGCAGTCGGTTAAGCGTCCGACTTCAGCCAGGTCACGATCTCGCGGTCCGTGAGTTCGAGCCCCGCGTCAGGCTCTGGGCTGATGGCTCGGAGCCTGGAGCCTGTTTCCGATTCTGTGTCTCCCTCTCTCTCTGCCCCTCCCCCGTTCATGCTCTGTCTCTCTCTGTCCCAAAAATAAATAAAAAACGTTGAAAAAAAAATGTAAAAAAAAAAATGATACATTGATATGGCTTCTGTGTCTCCTCCAGTGAACTTCTTTTTCTTATTTCTCACATATTCTTCTCTCCCTTCCTACTCATAATGCAGAAATGGAATTTTTATATTCGTTACTGTTTATAGATCTATTATTTTTAATTTTCAAGCTGTTAGACAAAACATTTAAATTCCTCTCTGATTGATTGATTGATTGATTGATTTATTTATTTATTTAGAGACAGAGACAGAACACGAGCAGGGGAGGGGCAGAGAGAGAGGGAGACACAGAATTTGAAGCAGGCTCCAGGCTCTGGGCTGTCACCACAGAGCCCAACACAGGGCTCAAATTTGTGAACCACAAGATCATGACCTGAGCCAAAGTCAGATGCTTAACCGACTGAGCCACCCGGGCGTCCCTAAATTTGTCTCTGTAGGGGCGCCTGAGTAGCTCAGTTGGTTGAGTGTCCAACTTCAGCTTAGTCATGATCTCATGATGTGTGAGTTTGGGCCCCATGTCAGGCTCACTGCTGTCAGAGCAGAGCCTGCTTCAGATCCTCTGTCTCTGTCTCTGTCTCTCTGTCCCTCCCCCTCTTATGCCCTCTCTCTCTCTCTCTCTCTCTCAAAAATAAACATTTAAAAAATCATAATCATAATCATAAATTCCTCTCTGTAAAAATATGCCCAGTACTGACGTGTGGGTGGCTCAGTTGGTTACACATCCGACTCTTGATTTCAGCTCAGGTCATGAGTTTGAGCCCTGCGTTGGGCTCTGCACTAACAGTGCGGAGCCTGCTAGGGATTCTCTCTCCCCTCTCTCTCTGCCCCTCCCTGGCTCTTGCTCTCTCTCAAAAATAAATAAAGTTAAAAAAAAAAAAAATAGGTGGTACCTGGGGGCTAGTGACTGCCAAAAGGAAATTGATACCCTGTGATGCAGAAAACCCTGCTGTCTTTCAGAACTGGCTTTGCAATGAGAATTTAATGAAATATTTCTAGAATGTAACTGGACCCAGAGGAAACCAATATAAAGTTACAGGGACCCAGTGCTTCAAGTGTAAATTCCAGTAGAAGACTGGTTTGGTTGCTAAGCAGAGAACAGTGTTAGAGGTTTAAACAATGATTCAGTTCTTCAAAAATTTAAAAACGACTTTATCTTTGACAGTGAAATGCCTAAGGACCCCCTGAAGGCCATTCTGTTAGAGTTGGAATGTCACTTTACATGGAATTTACTTAAGGAAGACATTCTGTTTGATGTGGAAAATACAATCGGGCAGCAGCTTGAGTTTCTCACCACAGAATCCAGACTCACTCTTTACAACCTATTGGCCTATGTGAAACACCTAAAAGGGCAAAATGAAGATGCCCTGGCGTGCTTGGAACAAGCAGAAGACATAACCTGGAGAGAACACCCGGACAAAGAAGAAATACGGCGTCTGGTCACTTGGGGAAACTATGCCTGGGTGTACTATCACACGGACCAGCTTAAGGAGGCACAGAGGCATTTAGACAAGATAGGGGCCGTCTGCAAGAAACGGTCCAGTCCCTCTGACTACAAGTTGGAGAGTCCTGAGATTGAATGTGAAAAAGGGTGGGCATTCTTGAAATTTGGAGGAAAGTACTACCAGAAGGCTAAAGCGGCTTTTGAGAAGGCTCTGGAAGCGGAACCTGACAATCCAGAATCCAGCATTGGCTACGCCATCACGGTGTATCGGCTGGATGACGGTAACAGAGGAGGGCCTGCAAGGAGCCTGTCTCTGGGCCCGCTGAGGAAGGCTGTCACCCTGAACCCAGATAACGCCTACATGAAGGTTTTACTGGCGCTGAAGCTTCAAGACGTACATGCAGAAGCTGAAGGGGAAAGGTACATTGAAGAAATCCTGGACCAGATAGCTTCCCAACCTTACGTCCTTCGTTATGCAGCCAAATTCTACAGGAGAAAAAAATCCTGGGACGAAGCTCTTGGACTTTTGAAAAAGGGCTTGAAGGCGACGCCCACGTCCTCGTTCCTGCATCACCAGATGGGACTCTGCTATAGGGCACAAATGATCCAGGTCAAGAAGGACACGTGCAACAGGCCTAAAGGGGAGGATAAACTGAGAGTCGACAGGCTTATTGCGATGGCTCTCTCTCATTTCAAAGCAGCTGTGGAACGAGACTCCACGTTTGCATTTGCCTACACGGACCTGGCCAACATGTACGCTGAGGGAGGCCAGTATAGCAAGGCTGAAGACGTTTTCCAGAAAGCCCTTCACCTGGAGAACATAACTGATGATCACAGACATCGGATCCACTATTACTATGGCCGCTTTCAGGAATTTCACTGTAAATCAGAAAGTACTGCCATCCACCATTATGTAGAGGCCTTGAAGCTTAGAGACCGGTCACTCCTCCGGACCAAACTAACAAGTGCTCTGAAGAAATTGGCTGTCAAGAGACTTAGTCACGATGCTTCAGATGTGCAGAGTTTATGTGCCCTGGGGTTTGTTTATAAGCTGGAGGGAGAAAAGAGGCAAGCTGCTGAGTTCTATGCTCGGGCCCAGAGGATAGACCCAGAAAATGCTGAGTCCCTTGCTGCTCGCTCTCTGTGAGCTCAGACTTTGTATTTAAATACACACTCTAGGAAATTACTTTGAAGATTTTCTCCTCATTGTGGGTTCAAGTATTCTTGTTCATTGTTTTAATCTATTGTTAATTGTGGAGCTGATTTTTATTGAATGTTTACTGTGTAGCAGGCATCATGCTAAATATGAATCTTTCACTGTTTTTTTTCTAATGAAAATAGTGTAATCCATTTGGCAACAAAAACATTCCAGATGTTGTTACCTTTCAAAAATGGGAGGGCTATTATGACTTTACACCTCGATCTCTGCTATTTATAATAATTTTCTGATAAATTTCTTGTCAAATTTCACATATTGCTCACTTAGGTAACAAGCATAATCTTGCCGTAAGCCTTTGACCCCTAGGTCAAGAACGGACTTCCGGCAAAATGGAAAATTCTATTAGTTAAGCTCTTAACTGTGTAGCTTGCCAAAGATGGATCCTATCCAGTTCTGACTCTGAGGAAGGTATTTAACCATTAGCCCGCTAGTCACTTAAAGAATCCTTTTTGTTGAAAGAAAAAGTTCTTAACAGTAAAAAGTCTGCTGTCTGTGATGACCTCAATGAAAGGAGAAAAAAACTAGAACAGGGGAAAAAAGATTTCTTTAAATACAGAATTCCAAAATGTTCATTACGCAATTAGAAATAGTTGTGAGGAAAAAAGTGAACAATGGAAAATCCTTAGTCTCGAGTTTCTCCGGTCTTTCAACTGGAAAGTAAACCTTATCTAAATGGAATTAACTTCATTCCAACTAAAATTGCAGAATTTTTAGGTTAAAATCATTGCACAGATTGAGGAATTGTGGGAGAAACGATAATTAAATGGATACATAGATATCCCCATTCTACATCCATAGATTGCCAAGTTTTGGTGATTAAGTTTTGGGTCTGGGCTGGGTGGTTCTTGTTCCCCCAGTTTCCGGCCTGTGGTTAACTGTTCAAGCATTCCAAAGTTACTTCTGTGTGGCTCTTTCTTTTGCCTGAAGTTTTCAGATTGACATGTTTTCCTGTAGATCGTCCAGGAGTAGTTAAGCCCTGCTTTCTGTTTGAATGTCCACCTCGAAGAGTCTACTACTCAAGGACTCTGACCCCAGGGATGCTTTTTACAACGGGATGCTACTGAAAGTGGCTTCTTTTATGTTGTTTCTTTGATTATCATACACAATTGTATCTACCACCAGTGTTAGTGGAAAAGCGTGCCGTGCGATTTGATTCTCCATACTGCCACTGCCTTAAGACTGCCATGAATTTGTGTGTTATTTCTACTCGTTACTATTTTTATTTTTTTAATTAAATTTTCTGTTATGGTTTTGATGGGTTTGATTATTATAAAAGTGGTGAATTCTCACTGTAAAATTTCAAATAAACAGAAGCATATGAATTTACAAGTAAGAGCACTTCCCTCACTCTAACCCAGTTCCACACCCCCATGGTAACCTGTTAACAATTTAATATGTATCCTTCCAGATATTTTTCTATGCATATTCAGACACGCATCCATACTGCAGTGTATTTCGTGAATTAAATTTTTTTAAATGTTTGTTTTACTTAAGTCTCTGCTGTGTTTATTTTGCTCATTTCATATGTTTATTCAGGAAGGAAGAACAGGAAAGGGAAGGATCTTTACTCAGGTATTTCAGAAATTCAGGACTGAAGTCCTATTCAGGACTGAAGTCCTAACCTGTCAGAAGAAGCATTTGTCACACTTTGCATCAAATATTTTGCAGCAAGTCATTTTCTCTCACTGGGAATAATGTTGTAATCAAGCTTATGTTCCCAAGTAGGGATTCCACATGCAATTAAATACAATTATGATATCAAAATAACAGTAAGTATCTGTATTTAAATATTAGACTTTAATGTCTATTAAATGACTTTAAAATTTACTAGATATTAGAACCTTGAAGAATTGGCTCACATGATTACAGAGGCTGAGGACCATAATCATGGGTCACTGTCCATAAGCTGCAGACCGAGGAGAGCCAATGCTATAATTCCAGTCTGGGCCAAAGGCCTGAGAGCTGGAGGAACAATGCCATAGGCTGAGGTCCAAGTCTGAGGGCCCGAGAACCAGGAAGGCCGATGTACAGGCTCCAGTCTAAGGGGAGGAAAAGACACATGTCCAGCTCACACAGCCAGGCAGACAGAATTCACACTCCCTCTGCCTTCTTGTTGTACTAAGACCCTCACCAGACCGGGTGGTGCCCAGCCAACACTGGGGAAGACAGTCTGCTTTACCCCTGCCTCCTGAGTCAGATGCTGGTCACAGACACACCCAGAACTGATGTTAGACTCGAAGTCTGGGCCTCCCACAGCCCGGGCAGATTGACACACAAACTTAACCTGTAACTGCATCCAAGGACGCGGTGCCTGGCAGGTGCACATCACAGTGACCGTGTCTATTTTCTCCACAGTGAGGTCAACAAGAATTCTCTGGAAAAAATCCTCCCACAGCTGAAATGCCATTTCACATGGAACTTACTTAAAAAAGGATGGTGTCTCGCATGATCTAGAAGACAGAGTGTGTAACCAGATTGAATTCGTAAACGCTGAGTTCAAAGCTACAATGTACAACTTTTTGGCCTACATAAAACACTTAAATGGTCACAACGAGGCCGCCCTGGAGTGCCTACAGCAAGCTGAGGAGCTGGTCCAGCGAGAACACTCTGATCAAGCAGAAATCAGAAGGCTGGTCACCTGGGGAAACTATGCCTGGGTCTACTATCACCTGGGCAGACTCGAGACGCTCAGATCTATGTGGACAAGGTGAAACAAGTATGCGGGAAGCTTCCAAATCAGTACAGTACTGAGTGGCCGCTGGGTTCTTCAGTGACCAAAGCTGCCAGGGTCCTCTGCAGAGCAGGTCACTGGGAACTGTGGATGCCACCCCAGTGTGTTGACACTGGTGGCTCCCGCTCGTCCTTGTTCCCAGCCATCTGCTTAGGTCCCAGCTTCCCAGGCTCTGGGTGGGGCAGAACCAAAGCAGGCCCTTTGCCCGGCGCCACAAAAGGGCTCAGAAACCCAGTGTTCACTTGGCTCTTCCTTTCCCAGCTAGAACCCTTTGTGGTTGGAAGTTGCCTCTTGGCACTGGGCCATGCCAGCTGGCATGGGCAGGATCAGGGGCAGAAGGAAGCTGTACTCCTTCTGTTTTTGAAGTTATTCTCAGGGTTTTTGTTCCACTGTTGCTGAAGTTTGTTAAGTGGACTCCTGACCTCTCCCGGAGCTGTTTTGTTCATGGATAGGTGTCTTGATGTTGAGCTTAAATGGGGGAGGCGGCATCTCCTACCTCACCATCTTGGTGACATCACTCTCCAACAGAGTTTTGTGTTTCATTTTCAAATAACTCCTAATCAGCTACAAGACTGTCTGACTCACAACTGATTGATAAATATATTTAGAACTTGCTTATTTTTTTTTTTTCCATCTTACAACAGCCCCGTAAACTAGTTACTGCTGTCATTCACTTTTTAGTGAGGGAGAAACCAAGGATTTCAGTGGTCAAGTCACCTGTCTAGACTCACAAATGTGTTGAGCGGTAGAGACTGGCCGTGTATGCAGACCAGACTGACTCCAAAGTCCATGCTCTTCAACAGTGTTTCACTACACTGCTCCTATCGGACAGCCTTTAACAATCCTCCTCAGTCACATTCATGGGCCTTGTATCCTGGCATATGCAGCTGAGGAAGAGACCTTCTGGAAGCAAGGCCCATAGAGTGTACTGCATATAGGGAGCTTTCCTCACAGAAAGTAACAAAGGCGATCCCAGCTCATCCTCTGCACCATGCCATTCCTCCTCCTCTCCCCACACCCTTCCCTCCACCTTGAAAACCATGGACATCTGGCACAGCCTATCCTCAAGGGCCTTTCTTTGAAGGCAAGTCCCCAGCAGGCTCAAAACTACACACATTAATACACCCACTTGAGAAAGCATTTGGAGAAATCTTGAACCCTACCCATTGCAATCCAATTACAACTCTTTGTCCCTCTGACTACCAAATTCCACAGAACCCAAAGGGCACAAACTGCCTTTCCAGTTCTCTGTCTAGAACCAGGTCTCCCAAGGATAAGAGCTGGAGCCTCACGCCTCAGCCCCCTCTGGAGTCTGGAGACGACACGGAAGTGCACGTGCACAGAGCCACGAGCTATGCCTTCCCTTCCCTGGGTCATCAGACGTCATTACTTACAGTTCTGGACTCGGTGCCCATTAGCCTCTATGGCCCTTCCTTTAGAGCTGCCACAAACAATCTCTTCTCCCAGGAGGTGCTGTTTCTACAATCTCTAAGGAGAGGGTTTAGAAGTGGGCTTTAATCACAGCCTGTGTCTATACTGACATAAAACTACCACAAATAAATGTATATCACAAATATATCCATATCATTTATGATCATAAAATATTTAAGAAAAACTAAAAACAGAGGCCAACAATTTAAAAATGTCATATCCATGATCATCAAAACCTCTTAGATTGCAAAACAGGTTTCTTTGGGAAAATTACACAAACATTAAAAAAAATGGAAAAATTGTAAAAAGAAATATAATCCAAAAGAACACCCCCTCCTCTCAGAGTTAACTTTAAGTGCAAACTCTGACATTTTTATAAAGAGCATGATGCTTTGTGACTATCTCTTTACTGAATAGTACACAGTGAAGATCTTTATTTATTAGTAAATATATTTTAACAATATAAAATCCCTCCCTTACGTCCATGATAACATAGCCAAGAGGTTTACATGTTCAAAGAAAGAAAAGATTAGGTATAAATAAGAAATGTGCAGTCTATATGAAGGAAACTATTGAACTTCAGTGCATAATAGTTTAACAGATTTTAAGTTTACCGCCCATATTGTAATGAATACATACTTGTGTGTAATTGTATTTGTATGTATTCCTAATTGAAATATAAAATTTAAACTATAAAAGTTCAAAAATCATGTTTCATAATTTTAATGTTGAGAATGCATGACACCAGCTGCAGACAAAATTTATTTAAAAGTTTGAACTTACGAAATCTTGATCTCAATAATCTTTCTGTAGACAAATTTTAGAGGGCACTCCAAAAAAAATGAGAAGGGTATCATATTAATGTGGAATAATATATTATAAAATGAAAAAAGTCAGTATGTATAGTTCTCATTGTTGCTGTAAACAGAGATAAAAGATATTATTACAAAGAGTACATAAATCAAGAAACTATTGTACTACTCTTTTATGACCGTTACAGAGTAAGCACCTCAATTAAAACGAGGCCTAGGAACCAAAGGCACTTCAGGTCCTACTGATACCAGTGCCCTGAGCCCTTGGGGAGGGGGGCAGTGGGGTAAGGGTGAGCAGTCAATGGCCAAATCATTCCTCTTACTCCCCCTGCTGGCTTCCCCGTGCTGCTAGGAGGTATGAGTAAGGCCTTTGAGCTCTACTCTCGAGGATCTCTGGGCCCTGGTGTCCAGGAGCACAAGACCTCTCCCCCAAACTCAATTACTGACCACCTTCCCCACATATGGCTGCCCCGGGAACCCCAAAATATAGACCCTGGGTCCATCCGCCGCTTATCTTTTTGCACAGACCCAGCCCAATGCAAAACAGTAAAACTAGAAATTTGCAAAACAAATAATTTTTTTATGGTTCATAAAAAGTGTCCTTATAGCTAAGGACATGAGCCAACACAAAGAAAGAAATTGAAGATGATAAGTCAATAAATAGTATTAAATTGCTCAATGTCTCTAGAAAACCTTATATCATATAAGGCTGGGAAGAATCGTAAAAGAATAGGGTCCATGGTGGGAATAGGTTTAGAAAACGCACATTTTCAAACTTTGGATGGATCTGAAATTCATACAGCCTTTCTGGAGTCAGTTTCATCAGCACTGAAAATGAACTTACCTTTTAATCCAGAAATTACACTCTTAGAAAGAAATTCAAAGAAGAAAACTTGGAGGAATGTAGAACGGTATATGCCCCAAGGTGCTCCTCCACAGGTTATTTATAATAAAAATACTGGAAACCACCTAAGCGAGTATCAATAGATTGTAGGTAAAACGGTACTGATCCATAAGACAGAATCCTAGGCAGTCATTAAACATGATCACATAAAGGCAGAAAAACATGGAAAAATGTTACTCACATATTGTGAAATGAAATGTTATATATAATATATATGTTATCCTAGTAATTGTGAGAGACAGAGAGAGAGAGAGAGAGAGAGAGAGAGGGAGTGTGTGCGTGCATATTTCCTAAAAGAACACTGAAATAGAAGAAAGCAAACCAAACACCAGAGACAAAGCCACAACCCACCTATGGATGACAAGAGAGCGGTATTATTTTTTCACTAATTTTCCCATATAAGTAAAATTGAAGAACACGTTTCAGAGAATGTAAGTCTGTGACTCCTGTGGTATATGAAAGTCATTTTATTTATGTTTTCTGAGCATACTATTTTTCTCATTACCTACTAAACTAACAGCATGCTATTTCCATAGTATTTGCTCTTCTAAAGTTACTGTGGTTCAGATGTTTTTCATCACAACCACTAACATCAGCAGTTTTAAAACTTTTGGATACATTTTATAGGAATTTTAAAATGTTTTAAACTATAATAATATAGAATATCTGCACAAATCACCAAATCATATGCAAAAAAAACTCCAAAAAACATAAATAATAGTTGTTCATCCATGGGCTATTAAAAATTATATGGTTTATTTCTCTTTAGGAGCAATTACAAAATACAGCTTGCAAATCGCTGGGCATGACAGCTTTAAAGTTGTCTAATTCCAGGCAACAACGTATTATTTGGAAACGGCATATACACTTTTGCTTGCAATGTAGGATTTTAATATTTTGACAGTGTTTCTGATTTGCAAAAGTCGAATGCCCTTCAGATTCTGGTTTATTATAAATTCTGTGTAGGTAAACAAACATGGATTACAATGCATGGAAAAAGTCCTAGGATACATGCTGGACTGAAAAATGATAGTTATTTTAGGAGAGGCAACTATTTAGGAGAGGATGGGAGTGAAGGCTACTCATCTGTTACATTCCAAAGAATACTCACGCCCTTTCCCCCCAACATGGGCAGCTGGTAAGGACCATCAGCATAGGAGCACCCAGTCACAGGAAGACTAAGGAAGTCCCACAACTCATGGACACTAGACACGGCTGCCATGCTTCTCCAAGTTCCTTTTCTAGTTTAAAGAATGTGGTCAGAGACCCAATAGAGCAGGATACATCTTCACTAGGGGCTGGAGTTCAAGTAGTTTTTTTGTTTTTGTTTTTTTTAGTGTTCATTTATACTTGAGAGAGGGGGGGACAGAGCATGAGTGGGGGAGAGGCAGAGAGAGAGGGGTGAGGAGACACAGAATCTGAAGCAGGTTCCAGGCTCTGAGCTGTGAGCAAAGAGCCCGACGCGGGGCTCAAAGTCCCAAACTGAGAGATCATGCAGACAACCGACTGAGCCACCCAGGCGCCCCAGAGTTCAAACAATTCTAACCTCCCCTCCTATTCTCTAAGGACTTTGGGGGGTTAGGCCAGTGAGAGTTTTTGGCCGGTGTGTCACTACAAGCCAACATGAAAATGTAGTTCTTCACATGGGGAGAACTACCCCCATTTTGTATATGAGGAAACTGAATGTCAGTTTGAGTGTCAACCATCCCAACCACACACGGCAGAAGGCGCAAGACATCAAGCATCACTTTTCCACCTCCCCAAGTATCTGAGGGGACCTTGCTCCTAAAGTGGTGTCTAAGAGTAGATATTGGTCCTCGTTGTCTGGAAGGGAAGCCTGGGGATGTAGAATCTGAAAGGAGGGGCAGGCGGGGAAAAGGGAGGAGGCTGGGATCCCGTCGAGTCCGGTCCCTGAGTGGCAGATGAAGATCCAGCGGAAATAACAGGAATCGGAACAGGATAAGCCCTCCTCACAAAGAGGCAGAGGCGGGTAGCGCAAGGGCACAGCTACAGCTGCAGTTTCCGACTGGAGCCACAAGCAGGGTGGCTGAGGGCATCTAGGACGCCATGGGTTGAACCTTTCCAGAGGCTACAGCTCTACCTTTCCTTGCCAAGTACAGGCTGGACATGAAGTGATAGGGCACACCAGGCAAGGGGAGGCCAAGTTCAACACAGAAAATGGGCCCAATTCCCAAAAGACAAGTTCTTGGGAGTTTATCAGAAAACAATTTCCAGGCACTGGAAATGTAAATTGCTTACTCATTTCAGAAAACCACACCTGTGACCCAGGAATTCCTTTTCTGAGTTTGCACTTGAGCACTGGCTTTCAAGCTCTGGGAGATGACCCATTCGTTGGCTGTGGAATCGGTTTAGCATACAGCAACAAGTCTTTCTTTTAACAGAATGCAGTACAATACAAAATAAGACATCAGAATATATCACACGTAATTAGGGTGTTGTTTCGGGAAACAAAATTACAGGTATGTAAAACTGTTGGTTACACATGCACATGTATTACACACATACACACAGCACACTCTCCCTCCCTCCAGATGACCAAATGGTTCACTCCCTCCGCTGCAGCCGTCCAAGTGAGGTCAGTCCCTCTCCACGCGATGTAGAATCAAACCATGTTTCTGACAACTTTTCCTATTTTTATTTTACTTTACAGCACTATCCCCATCAGGTTCTCCCGGGCGGACGTGTTTTCTTGATAGGACTTCTGGCAGCAACAAGGACATAAACTATCTGGTTACGGGGGCTTGTCAAAAATATTCTAGGATGGGTTCTCATTGGCCTATTTTGTAACAAGTGACCATTCCTGGATCAATACAAATGTGGGGCCAGGAAGAGATGGTATCATCTGTGATAAATGTCAACTCACACATTCACAAGGACAGGTTATATTACTTGGAAGAATATAGAAAAGTTGCCTTGAGCAGACAAAAAGCAATAGTCACTACACACAATATATAGCACATGCTCAAAATGCCATTATCAAGCTGACAAGGAAAAGGGTGAATTGATCAAAAAATGCAGGGACAACTGGCTACTGATTTGGAAGAATACAGAGCTGCGTATCTCACAACACATATAACGAGAAACACCACAGAGAGATGTATGAAGAAAGCAATTCAACATACTACCTGCTTCATGCATGTCAACAGAGACACCTGCCACAGTGCTCAGTTCCAAAGGGAATTTACTTATGACACAAAAGCACAATGGAGCAGAAATATGGAACTTTCAACTAGTAGAGTAAGTTTATTTCTAATACGGAGACTTTACATAGGAATTTACAGAAATGAAAACACACTGAGCAGCTCATCAGCCGTTAGCTCCTCCCAGACCTGCTGTCCCCTTTCTCTGTGCCCACCTCACCTAACCCGCACGTAGCACCGGGCCGGGTACTCCAAAGGGAGGCACCAGCAATTCAGTGCCACAATTCTGGTAGTGACAGCGTCTCCTAGGAGATGGTCTCTCCTCCGTGAGAGCAGCTCTTAATGGGCTCTGGTGACACCTGTCTCCATCCTTTGCCCCTTTAGGATTTAGACTGGTCATGGCTTCTCAGTGATGCCAGCACCTAGGCGCTTCAGTATTCCTTGTTTCTGGCCCAGACCGCTGTGAGAAGTCTGCCATCAGAATCTTAGTTGGGGTAGCATTCTGGTTTTCATCAGAACCAAGGCTGATACAAAGAGCTATCCCTGTATTAGCCTGTCAAAAGAAATCATTCTTCCCCCAAATCACTGTATAGAACATAAACACTTAGAACTAAGTACGTGTCAGTACCAGCTGGAATGCTTCAGCTCTAAGTGACAGACAGCCCTAAGGATCAATAAGAAACCATTACTACTGCAGTAATGTAAAGTCCTAGCAGAAAACAGGTCCAGATGGAGTTGTGCAGCTCTATGACGTCACCTCTGAGCCAGGCTTTTTCCATTCTGTCTATTGTTCTCTTCAGGCTATTGCCCTTCAGGGCCACAAGCTACAATTTGGTACAACACGCAAACATGAAAAAATCCAGCATAAGAGAGACAATCTCTCCTTGTGTCTTCTCATGTCATGACAGTATTTGATCGCTGAGATCTTTCCCAGAAGTACCGCAGAATATTTTCCAAACATCTCACTGCTCACGTGTCCATCCCAACAAAATCATTAGAATAGCATCTCCATGATTAACTCAAGCTGGATTTACTCCTAAATTGCCTGGGGGTGGGGGGATGGGGGATGGGAAGAGAAACAAAACAGAGCCCAGCAAGTAAGAAGTAGAGAATGGGTGCTGGGTGGGCAATGTCCTTGGAACTGCTGATTAGGGTGTTCCAAGGAGGCACAGGAAACAGGACAAAGGAGGAAGAGACAGTATATGACATCCTATTATTTTAAATACAATTACATAGTTCCAGTTCCTGGGTCACATACAACGTATCATGCCTAAGTAGATACAACAACCGAATACCAAGAGAACGAAAGTGGCGTTCTAGCGCATAGCACTACTTTCATTTGTGGAGAGTAGGGAGTACTCCTGTTCATAACTGACAGTGACCTGTGCAAAATTCATGGGATACCATTGTTCTTAACAGCTCTTACGTTACAAACTGACCCAGAGGCAGCTGAAAAAACTCAGAAAAATACCATCTGGCTTCTTTTGGGAAGTAGTAGTTCCGGAACAACAGCCCTACTCACTCATCCTATACGCCAGCAATGTCACAGAAGAGGGCGGTGATGCGGTGGTGACACAGCACAGACCGGCCAAACTACGAAGAGGCTCTGGTAGTATTTACAATGAAGACTGATGTAAAGGTAGTTAAAAAAACCTCACAAAAACAGATTTGGGGATCTTTATTGAAGACGCAGTTCGGCGATAATGGCCACAGCCATTTATTTATGGCGGGAAATGGGACAGGGGGTAGGGCATATAGTTTGTACTTTAAATTTTCCAAATATATTTTCATATATACACAGCGGTGTGCCGGTAAATATTTGACAACAGGCTGTCTGAGAAAATAAAAAAATAAAAACCCCGGTTTGTAGGGTTTGCCAATTTGCAGGGTGTAAACACTCCCACTGAAGCCAAGCTACCCTCATGACTGAGTACAGAGGTGGGAAGGGACGGGCGGGAGCACGTGTTGTATGGTACTGTCACCATGCAGACTCGATACTGTGAGTGACCTAAAGACCAAGGCTAACAGCAAAATATTATAAAATAATTAGGAAGCAAGGAGTGCTGAGTATTTATTACCTTTGTTTTTAATATAATTTAATTTTTAAATAATGATTATGTTCTGAGAACTGGCTCACAAAATTCCTGGGAATTTAACCATCAGCAGTACTTGCAAGCCATTACGGGCTTACTCGAACACACTACTGCATCTGTGTGGGTATGTGTGCACAAGTATATTTACAGCTACATATATACATCTATATTTACGTCAACCCGTAGACACTGGTGGTATTTAGTGTGGGAAACATTAATACAGACCATAAGTCATTTAATGAAGGGACATTTTCTCCACAAGTTCGTTGGACTCCAATTTGCAAATCAAGCGTACATCCAATTCCTGTTATATTGCTACACCCACATTGGGCCTGCAATCGTCAGAGACTCCTCACATAAATGTTTAATGCTGCTGTGATTGAACTTTTTTTAAGCTTCAGATTCCACTGAGAGTCTGGGTACGAATGAATAATACCATCCACTGTATTTACAATAAAATTTGGTATCACATCCGGAATACGACACAACATAAATTCTAGACAAAGATTTTTACATTACTTAAGTGAATAAACTTCCCCTCAATATAAATTTTCTGATGAAAAGTTTCAGTTTTTGAGAGCTTTCACATATTCAAAATATCTGTAAGATTTCATTCTAGTATTAATTATTTGAAGTACAACAAGATGTCGCTTTCTAGTAACATGAGGCATTCTCTGGGTCTCATTCATCTCATTTTCAAAAATGGTGTAAGACTTTGAAAGGGTGGGTGGAGACTTCTGGACATCAGGATGTTGAAAGAGCTTTCACCCTCGTGTGAATTCTCTGATGTTTCGTCAGTACTGACCTCTGACTAAAGGTTTTCCCACATCCGTTACACTCATAGGGTTTCTCTCCTGTGTGAGTTCTCTGATGTTTAGTGAGAGCTGATTTTTCACAGAAGGTTTTCCCACACTCGTTACATTTATAGGGTTTCTCCCCTGTGTGAGTTCTTTGATGTACAATGAGGTTTGACTTCACACAGAAGGATTTCCCACATTCGTTACATATAAAGGGTTTCTCTCCTGTGTGTGTTCTCTGATGTACAGTTAGGGCTGACCTGTGGCAGAAGGATTTCCCACACGTATTACATTCATACGGTTTCTCCCCGGTGTGCGTTCTCTGATGTTCCGTGAGGTTTGACTTTACGCAGAACGTTTTTCCACACTGCTTACATGCGTAGGGTTTTTCTCCTGTATGTGTTCGCTGATGGTTGGTAAGGTGTGGTTTCTGACAAAACGATTTCCCACATTCAGTACATTCATAGGGTTTCTCTCCTGTGTGTGTTCTTTGATGCTGAGTGAGGTTTGACTTCTCCCAGAATGTTTTCCCACATTCACCACATTCGAAGGTTTTTTCTCCTGAGTGAGCTCTTCGAAGTTGGGTGAGATGGGACTTCTTGCTGAAGTTATTCCTATTTTCATGGTGCTCATAAGGTTTTTTGCCCATGTGTACTATCTGATGTTTAAAGAGGGCTGACTTTTCCCACGTTTTATGACTCACTTTATATTCGTGGGGAATCTTTCTTGCATAGGTTCCCTGATGGATAATGAAAGTTGAGTCATCACAGAAGGTTTGCCCATATCCGTCATATTCATAAGGAGTCTCCCCTGTAAGAGTTCTCTGGTGTCCCAATCTTAAATCGGTATAGAAGGACTTCCCACAAAGACTGCATTCATATGGCTCCATCTCCAAATGAGTTCTCTGAGATAAACTGAGTTCTAAACTGTGGATGAAGGTTCTTCCACATGCATTGTATTTACAGAGCGTCTCTCCTATCTGTATTTTCTTGTTTGTGAAAAATGCCGCTTCCTCGTGGAAGGCTTGTCCATTTTCATTATACTCAGGAGGCTGATCAAAAATTGGCTGACTGAGATCGTGACTATGATGGAGCACATTCCTTTTTTGATTATATTTATAAGATTTCCCTCCAGGAGGAGTTTTCTCATGCCTGATGTCAAGGAGCAATTTCTCATATACATTAAACTCATCAGGCTTCTTTCCAGAATAGCTCTTTCTACTGATAATTAAGCCTGAAATATTTTTCAAACTCATTTCACACGAGTCACATATCTTATATGGAAAATTTCTTGAAGGAACAGAATCTGTGCCCAGATTGAAAGTTTTTCTTACTCTAGCACCACTATCTATATTTAATGTTTTGTTGGCGGTAAAAGCAAGTTGCCAAAAATGTTCGTCTTCATTGTCCTGGCTGCTCTCTATCAGGTCATCAACTTTCCAGTCTTCTAGAAATGAGAAAAATAACCACATCTTATGAATCCTAGTACATTTCTAATGGAAACGAACTCACACAAACGCCCTTTTATCTAGTTGATGCTTTTGTCTTGGGCTCGGTTTCCTGGTGTGAACTAAATCCAAGCATACGTTTTTTATCCTTCTGCTTTCACTGGAAAATAAAGACACGCGACAGTGGAAACAGGGAAGGAACCTGGCAATGACATTTAACATTTTATTATTTTTTAATTGTTTTTTAAGTTTTATTTATTTTGAGAAAGCGAGTGAACAAGCAAGCATGAGCAGCGGAGGGGCAGAGAGAGAGAGGGGGAGAGAGAATCCCAAGCAGGCTCTGCACTGACAGTGCAGAACCCGATGCATGGCTCGAACTCACAAACCGTGAGATCATGACCTGAGCCGAAATCAGGAGTTGGACGCTTAACCGACTAAGCCGCCCAGGTGCCCTGACATTTAACATTTTAAACACGTAACCTTCAAAACTGGACAGGAAAGGGTGAAAATTCAAAGCACAGGGAGCCAGGAGTGGCTGATTCAGGGGAACTCAGAGAATGGGGTCAGCCCGACAGAGACACTGAACACTGCATAAAGTGACAGTGGAGATTAGCGGACAGGGCTTTCAGAGGATGAACTATGTTTGGTGGAGACAGAACAGTCCAGTCCTAAATCCCCTCAGATACAGATTTCCGGGGCAGGATTCCTGCTGGAGCATATATCTTCTATTGATGCACCAACACCAACTTCCTCAGGTTCTACCAGGAGGTCCTACAGCCCAGAATCTTGTTTTTCTTTTGACTTATTTCACAAGAAATAATTATTTAAAAAAAAAAAAAAAAGCTGTAAGAAGCAGGCTGGAAGTGAAATAAACTCAAGACACGGTGAGCAAGGGCTGGAGATTTTCTGAGAGGTGTCCATTTAGGAAGCAGGAAATGTAGAGAATTGGATGAGTTCAACAAGGGAGGGTTTTTTGTTTTGTTTTGTTTTTTAGTAACAAATAAACTACAAATAGACTGTTTGAGAAACACGGCCGAGGAAGAGTTCAGAGGCAGATCATGGCTGATGTCCTCACATCCTCACAGCCCGACCTCGAACTACGGTAGGATCCTCGCCTGTGTGCGTGTGGCCATTCCTTTTCCCCTCCGTTTGATAGATCAGCATCAGAAGACATTTCTGAAAGCACCTATTTCCTCATGTTTTGAAGGACACTGCTTCGCCTCAGACTCTCATTCTCTACCTAGCTGTGATTCACAACACCACAAATATCCAGCAGGAAATACAAAACAGATGAGGGGCGGGCCATCTCTGCAAAGGAACAGGTTCATTTTGTTTTCTCACAGCTGTTCATGAATCTGTCCTGACCGGCACGTCACACGATTACTCACCCCGGTCTGCTGGCTTACTTCTCCCCAAAACATTCTGTTTCTGAGGCAATGCTGATCTTTAAGTCTGCTTTTCTATCTAAGTTTATCTGTCACATCAAGGTTTTCTGCCTTTACACCTGGCCTCATCTGTGGCTTTTACCTACTTGTGAGACTTCCTTATGGAAGGATCACTCCTCTCTCTACACGGTTCTGAGACCTTCCGCAAACTTTATCTTACAAATTCTTGGCTGTGCTTCACTGCTGCTACCCAATGCAACGATGTTCATTCGTGTGAAAGAAAGTCTAATGCCGTCCTGAGCCCACTGCTCCAAGGACCGACTGATAACAGTTACTACACTGCAGAAACAAATTAAAAGTAAGTGTGCAGGCCGCCCTGTCCCAAGTCCATTAACAGGATTTCTGTGCAGCTCCAGCTGGGCCTCTCATAAGCCGCTCACTCCCAGAGACACACCTTTCACCTGGCCAGCTGCGCTCCAGCCCCCTTCTTCCTGGAACCTGGACATCTTCCAGGAAATGCTGCTTTCTTTAATTGAAAACAACAAACCACAAAAATAACAAGCAAAGAATGAACGCCAACGAGCACCGTGACACCCCTTCCACCTCCAGCCTTTAGTCGCTGTCTTCAGAACAAGTTTACTGCCTGTGAAATTCACCATAGTGTAAGCAAAGTCCTTCGCTCCATGCTACTACACCTTTGTGAAGACCGCAGTCTGGCTCTTGGCGGGTGTTACCAAAATCCTGCTTCCTCTGACCTCACTAAAGAGGCAGAATATGAATGACTCTTAAAAGGAATGTGCATGTGAATCATTTCCAAACTGTTCCCGACGGGCTGGTAGACATGAGGACCAAACGGCAATGTGCATTTAGGAGAAGTACCACAGAATGCATTCTGAATCGATGAAAAAGAATGATCTCTTCCAAACGTGGCTCCACAGTTAATCAACAAAGTAATTAGTAAACTGTCAGAATTAGGAAAATAAAGGGCTTTCTCTTTGGGACAACAAAATCTCAATAAAGAAAGAAACCCTAAACAAGGGTGCTATGATGAGATCTGAGTTTTGGGGATACAGCCAATTGTGGGTGAGGGTCATAAAATATGGGCCACTTAACTGATAGGAAAAAAAACTTGAGTTCTAACTTAAAATAAGTGAAATAATAACAAGCCATCACAGTGTACCGTGCAATGTCTAAAGAATTCACATGGACACTATTAAGTATCTGAAAAGGCAAAGTAAACAAGAATAAAAGTTTTAAATAAGACAGAAAGCATTTATAAGTGAAATTTAAGATATAGGAAAGTATGGGGTTTGGCATAAATTCTGAAGAGCAGAGAGAAAGAAATGACATAGGCAGCACAGGACCACACTGCAATAGTCAATGAAAACAGACTTCAATTTTAATTTTATTTTTTAATAACTAGCGACTTTTCCAGGCTAGTGAAAGATAAATTGGATGCTTTAGGTAAGAAAATAAAAACCAGTAATTAGATCGAGCCAGGAATGAGAGAACAAAGATGCACTTCTGGTTTTGAGTGGGATCAGTGAGAAACCGAAGAGGCAAGAAGACGGTTCTGGAAGGCAAACAACCCAGGAATATGAGGAGACCAGCAACAGGGGAAAACGGGGTTTAGTGGGCTGGTGCCGGAGCTGCCAGTGAAGGTAGAAATACGATGGCAGACTGTTCCCTGTTGGATTCCTGGGAAACCAGGCTCCAGGGTTTTCCTGTCACTCAGGCTACTCCTTCTCCAGCTCCTCTCACGATGCGATTTAACGGACTGTAAACCACTTGTAGAAGTGGAACTGTTCCAGGGCCACTGCTTTTACTTGGAAACAACCACTCTCTAGAAAAGGAGTCTGCTGGCTGAGCGGGGTCCTTGATCAATGAATGCTTTTTACATCTTTAGAGGGAAAGATAAAAGAAGCAGTAGGGAGGAGTCGAAAGGAAGAAGAGAGGCGAGAGAAGAGGAACCAGGAAGGAGGAGGAACAGGAGGAGGAGGAGCAGGAGGAGGGGGAGGAGGAGGAGCAAGAACAGGAGGAGAAAGGGAGCAGGAGGAGGAGCAGGAGGAGGAGGAGCAGGAGGAGGAGGAGCAGGAGGAGGGGGAGGAGGAGGAGGGGGAGGAGAAGCAGGAGTAGGAAGGGCAGGAGGAGGAGGAGAAGCAGGAGGAGGAGGAGAAGCAGGAGGAGG